>NC_045559.1:10856187-11156187 GCF_009819795.1 Aythya fuligula
GTTATTTAAAAGCACAACAATTCATTAAATTAAATGGAACAGTTTTCACTCCTTTTTGGCTTTAACACTACTCACCTGATATAAAAATTCCTGTGAGACCTTGCCATTTTCTGTTTTTATTATTGTTAAGCTAAAACTTTATTTTACATAGAGGTATGAATGTTTTCCAAGTGTAAGAGTTACACAATAGCCTCTTTATGAAAATAATCCCATGCTTCTGCTGAACTAGACACAATAAAATAGAATTCTTAAGCAAATCTTGAAAAGTTTCAAGGTCCATAATTTCCAAGCCTCCAGATGTTCAGATACTAGTAGAAAACAAAAATTACATTTTAGTCATGGTTAACAATAAAATTATGTAGTAACTTTAGACCAAAAGCATACATTTGAGCATGTTGATTTTGGAGTAACAATTGGCAGTGTAGAACCACTTCTAGTGAAGACTGTTAGTTAAGATCTTCTGGTACAATCATAGTAAGCTGAAATTTTTGAGTTATTCTGTTATACATTCAGCAAAATTCTAACCAGCTTTGCCTACTTTAGGTACAAAGATTTGAAAGACTACAAAGCCTGGCTTGGAGTCCATAATATCAAAGGAAAGGGAGAGGAGAAGCACAGACAAGTTCTGAATATCTCTCAGCTGGTATATGGTCCTGCAGGGTCAGATTTGGTCTTGCTGAAACTTAGCAGGTTAGTAGCTACTACTGCTAATTCCAGGATTTTCAGCTACTGTCTGAAATTCTTCCTAAATAAGCATTGCAAATTCAGTTCTGTACAATCATGGTATTGCTGATGACATCTCTAAAGTTTAAGCTTCTAATAGTAAGATGTTCATGTCAGTTGTTCCTGGGCACATAAAGAAATGATATATTAAGTGGATGGATTTCACTTGATATACGCAAATATTAATCTTTATTCACTTTACTCAGAACAGATGTTACTTCTGAAATATAGTGCCTAAATACTTTTTTCCCCGATAACCAGGTTTAATTTACAGTGCGTTATATATATATATATATATATACACACACACACTCATTGGCTAGTATATGCTTTTCATTTATAGAATAAGCAGCAGATTGCAACTAAGATATCAGTGTACATATAAGCTTTCAAACTTTCTCTGTATTAGCAAAACTATATATCCAAATGAAATGTCATCATTACTTACTTTTGAAGATGAAAACCCAAGTTAAATAGTGTAAAAGTAGTGACATAATTTCAAGAAATTTTTTGACAGTTCACAGCTGTAACACAAAAAATAGGTAGAAGAATCCATCATATTCTTCAAAGAAGGAAGAGAGAGGTAAAGAATTGGCACAGTTTTTAACTGCTGTGGTCTATAAAGGCACTTAAAATCATTTTTAGGGTAGATTATAGAATGTGAAGTAAAATTCCTTACGTCTGTTGTTCATTTTCTCTTTTCAGACCTGCCATATTGACAACTTATGTAGAAATAATTCGATTGCCCATTTCTGGATGTACCATTCCAGAGAAGACCAGTTGCAGTGTTTATGGATGGGGATACACTGGATGTAAGAGACTATTTTTAAAAACTAAATGAAAACATTGACAGCTAACTTCCTTCCTCTTGTTATCATAGGTGAGGCTGGTGTTATTGCCTCATGCCATGCTTGTCCAACACTTTTTATTATAAAATGCAGTTTCAACTTTTTTAAAAATTTATTTTGCTTTGTAAACCTTTAAACCTTTGAGCATTTTATTTAAGATGATTTCATTTGAAATATTTTCTACCCCATCTTTTATTTATTTTTTTCCTCCAAAGACTGGCAAAATGATTCAAATGCTTCAAAGAACAAACTATAAAAATGTTTTACATGTTTGAAAAATCTGTCAGAATTGTTTTGAAGAGTTCTAACCCTTTTTTGAAAAATTCTTCTTCATCTACTTGAGCACCTTTTTTCTATATCCCAAAGCAGGCCACCCTGTGGAAAAATTAATACAGGATAATGTAATCAAAGACATTATTATAATTAACGTACACAAAGACAGTATATTAAGGATACACAGGCATCCCTCTCTGGCATTTCCTAACTTTTGAGTACTTGACTTTGCAGCCTTACTGATGTTCATTAAGCACAGTTTTTTTGTGTGAAGTAAATACAAATATGTGACAGAACAGACATTTATTTAGTCTGGTAAATACTCTATCTGTCTAATGATGTGTTGATGATAAAGTTAATAGCTGCCAGTTGACAGTAATTATTGCAATAATTACTGTGCTCAAATGTTATTTTGCCACAGACCTTGAGTAAGCAGCAGCAATGTACTCATGCTGTCCTGGACGCAGAGCAGAAAGTAGATTGTAATTCCGAGGTTCTCTCCCTTGTAACCATTACTCCACATTTCTTTGTGGGTGGCAAGTAATCTGTACCAGTCCTTCTCCAGATGACTGCCTTTGATGTTCCCAGTGTTATTAGTATATTAGCCTTCTTCTGAGGGGAATGGCTATCTGGGGGACACGGAAGTAGGGCTGGGGCAGCATCACAGAAAAGCTTGGCTTAAGAGAATTGATAATGGAATTTGCTATGCTGTGGAGTTACGTAATACTATAAATATGTAACATCTATCATCTAAGGACTTCGTACTATATTTTATATGCTACTTAATATAATACTCATAGCATCCCAGTCAGGGAAGGAAAAAGTGTTACATCCTTTTTATTTATTTATTTATTTTGATTTCTTCTTTAAGAACACAGGATAACAATTTAGTGAAGGGCAAGGTTGGCATTTTTTGATAGCTGTGAAGAGAATGGGCAGGTCTGGGCCTTCTATTTGTCTTTGAAGCTTGTACAGAGTTGTCTTTTGCCATGTAGAACAAGAACAAGCTCCACAGGGCTCCTGCTTTCTGACCTTGACGCTGATGAAAGGAGATTGCATAGAGCTGTGGCTCTGTCCTTGCAGGCACGAAGTCATTCAGTGTAGCTGAGCCAGCACTAAATGAGAAAAACTCTGCACTGTAATAGTATTTTTCAGGTCACATGTTTTTCTCTAGGCTGGAGCAGCCACTGTTGCCCATTAACCCCTGCTTAAGGCATGGAGTGAAATCCTTGTTCTGCTGATGACAGTGACAACATTTCTCACTTTTCCTGCTATTAATGATGTGCTGAGTCAAGTTGGTACTAAATTGTAGAATAACCCCACTTATCTAGCCATTTCTTCTAATACAAAAAATATCTCCAGATATTCTCAGAGAACTGAAGAGACACGGCACAAAGCAAATTTCTTGCAAATTTTGTTTGTACCAAATATACAAAATCCAAAAGACTCTCATGATATGTTTGATTATATGCATGATAACAATGAGGATGAATGAAAATGTGAGTACCAGGGAAAAGTGCAAAGAATAAAGTTATGTGAGTAAACTTATCCAGCCTGGATCTTCAATACTTTTTTTTTTTTTTTTTTCCCTACAAGAGAGTAAAGTTTTCATTCTCTTTTCAATCCTAGTAGTTAACTATGATGGCCTTCTCCGAGTAGCAAACCTGTTTATTTTGGGGAATGAGAAATGCAATCAATATCTCAAAGGGAAGATCACAGTGAATGAGTCAGAAATCTGTGCCGTGGCTGAAACCATTGGTGCTGGGCCTTGTGAGGTAAATATTACATTTCCTATGAGTGTATTAAAGCCATCAACATGGTTATTTCTTTCTCAGAAACAATTTACTAGAGTTTTTATAATTGCGTCAAACTTGTACGCAATACACATAATCACAGAATACATATGTGAATCTTCTGCATTGGAAAATGATTTGCATTTCTAGTGATCTATTTTCTGCCAGTGTGGGAAGAAGTTTCTTTGCTTCAATGGTACTGTACTTCCACATCAGCAAAGGGCTTACATACGTGTTAAATATACTTGCGCCTAAACACTTTGCTAGTCTGACATAAATTTGCTTTCTACTCAATCAAAATAAGTTGTTACTGCTAGCCCACAGGCCATTTTAGCACTTATTGTACAGAACACAAAGATTGGAGCAAGTTTAACTGTTTAGCTGAAGTTTTGCACACAAAATAAAGAATAAGAACATATAAATAAACAAAACCAAGAAGTCACTGCTCAGTGGAGTTAGTAAAGTTATGAAAGAAAGATCCAAAAAACATGAGATTCAGTATTAGACAGAAGAGAGGAGGATTTTTTCTCCCTAATCAAGCCTGAGCCATAATATATTGAGTAGGGGAGAAAGCACTTCAGTGATAGTGTAATTTGATACAGTTGGTTTTCTTGGGACTAGTGTTGATGTTGGAGAAAGGACATCTGAGGAGAAATGCAATAAATCATATCTTTGAATGGAAGATATCTTTGTGTGTGGAAAATCTGCCTGAAGAAGTGACATGTAGAAAGAAGGCAGTCCTGAGTATTATTATGTATTCAATACCCGGAGAAAAAGAGATTATTTCTTAATACCAGTGTTAACCAAACAGTGAAGTTTTCCCTACCCAGAAGTACTACCAAACCATGGTGAAACTAAGTCTTCATCAGGCTGAGGCCTCTTCCTTTTATTATTAATATCCCATAGGATCCTCTTATTACAGCAAAGTGTAGTTTTTGTTTTGTTTTGTTTTGTTTTCCTTCAGAATCAAATATTTCATCATAGATGGGCTTTTAGACATGTTAAGGTTTATAAATGAAACATCTGCATGGAAGTCTGCTGGGGTTCCTGCACTTTGTTTTCCTGTGCAAGGAGAAATGACTGAATTAATATTAGCAATCAGTCTTAATCACCACATGGTTTCCAGCTCCCTGAGTTCCCCTTTGAAGCTATTTTCCTCAGCAAAGAACAGGCAGAGAAACAAAATCAGATTGGCAGGTGAAACTCCACTCTTAAAAATGTTTTATGAGTAGCTTTGATGATACTGACATAGTTCATTGTTCATGTAGGAACTAATCTGTAATCAGCTGGGGGAAAAAATAACCAAATAAAGGTCAGGCATTGTTGTTTCTCTGGTGATCCAAAGAGAATACAATGTGAAATATTAGCTTTTATTTTTTGAAACCGTATCTCACTACCTAACACATTTAATGCCTAGTTTTGCAGCTAGTTTTCTAGATTCAGTGTAAATTTTCCCTGGATAGAAACGACTGTGTTCAAGCCCCAGATCTATGTGAATATAACTAAACTACAGTTTCATACTAAAAACCTTACTATACAGCCTACACCTATGATTCCCCAAAGCCCCCCTTGGAGGCTCAATGCTACTCGGTGCCCTACGACTCAAATCAGGTGAGTATGTTATTATACAGGTTACCTTACCAATAGGGCCCCTATCAGACCAGCTACATTATCTCTTTCTAATCCTATGAGGCACACTAATTACCAACTCAATCTGTCTATAACAAACAGATTTAAAATTGTTTACTTATCCATAAGCCACATGGATCAAGTCATTGCTGCAAGCATAATCCAAACCTTCTGATCATTCTCAGGAGCAATAGTTCTGATAATCTATCACAGACTGACCTCCTCCATACTATTTTGCCTAGCTAACACAAACTAGAAATGCCCACATAGCTGAATTCTCATCCTTAGATGAGGTTTACAACCACTACCACCCCTCAATAGCTACCTGACTATTGCTATCAATCAGATCAAGCTAATTGAACAAATAAACAACAAGCATTGCCACTCTTCTGGTGAGTCAGAGAGAATAAAATGCTAATTGTTAGCTTTTATCTTTTTAAACTGTCTTACTATCCAATACAAACATTTACTGCCTTCTTTTGCTGCTAATTTGCTAGATTAAGCTTTGCTTGATTTAAAACTTTAGTATCTGTGCTCAAGTTATGTATCTATGTGAATTTACCTAAGTTACATTTTGAATCTAATTTAATTTGTATGGATTTTAGTGCTAAATAAGACTGATCTGAGCTGGACATGAACCAATTTTCCACTGAGTACATGCAGAGGTGTATACTTGTCTCATTCACACAGAATAATGAACATGAGTGTTTTAACAAGTTACATTTTTTACACTGCAAAGTACTACTATTTTTTTTCCTGCCTACTAGTACACATAGATTCTCATCCTAATGCCTTGAAATACTGCCAGAGGGATAACCACCTTGTTCTGTCAGTAAGCTTTGAAACAAAGTCTGTTATCACAACAAATATATTTAACAGTCATCTCACTTCCTCATCTCGCTTATTTGCACATAAACAAATATTATACTTGGAGTTAGCTAAAACAGGAGAGTAAGAGCTGGTAGTCTGAAGTTACTAGAATCATATGTAAAGAAGGATTACTTGCATGTAAATTCTGGCTGTGAAAGAGATATTGGAAGCTGTGTTCCAATGGTAAGTATAACTCTAATGCCTGTTCATTAAGCTAGGTCCTACCAAAGAGAAACCAGGCAGTAATGGACAGGTGGGAACTGTTCCTTGTAACACTTTCAGAAATTATTATTATTATTATTATTTTTTTTTTTTTTTTAGCGTGATTATGGTGGTCCCTTGGTTTGTGAACAAAACAGGCTGAAAATAGTAGTGGGTGTCATTGTTCCTGGCCGTGGATGCGCCATTCGAAATCGTCCTGGGATTTTTGTTCGGGTCTCGTATTATTCCCGGTGGATACACAAGATCATGATGACCTACAGAAAACCCTGAAAAACTCAAGAACTTCCATTCACAGATTTTGGACAGCATAGAATTAATGTGTAATGTAAAGATCAACAATTTTTTAACTACTTGATAGTCAAGTTTGTTGAGATTCTTTTAATATTTATGGATGTTTTTGGTGTTTTGTCTATCAATGTTGTTTTATAAATATTGGAGTGACTTACAGTATATGCAAGTATGGTGACATATCTCCTGAAGATACTTGAATGGGTAAACAATTTTTCAAAAATATTATTACTGTATCATAAATGGTTTTGTAGAAAAAGATCATATGACCTCTTTTATGCTGCTCTTCAGATTATCTTTAAAGGAGAAACAAATTATAGCTTTATTTTACACATCTTATTCTTTCTGTGAGCCATGTACTTTTCTTCATTTATGTCAAAAGATCTACTGAGTGATAAATACGTCTATCAATGACAGCGTATATGACTCTATTTCTCTTACCCCTTTATGAGAGGTCAAATACTTCAATATTTCATTAAAAAATAGTCTCTTTAGAAATTAGTCTTTTTCATTGTTGACCATTTTGACAAGCCTTCCTTGAGTGGAGCTCTTGTAGAAGTCGGTATCACTTCTTTTTACACAGTACCTGTAAACTCTGGTTTTGCACTTGGTCCCTTTTAATTCTGTACTTGGTCCCACAAGAGATATATCAAAAACCCTCTGGATCAAGGAAGAGATATAGAACTGTGAATTTACAATGCTAAAAAATGTATCTGATAAAATTTAAAAAATTAGAATCATTGAATCATAGAATATCCTGATTTGGAAGGGACCCATAAGGATCATCAACTCTAACTCCCATTAATCTTGATTAACCATTGACAGATTTTTGCCATTAAAAGAAATTTCAACTAAATATGCCCAAATCTTTCTGAAAAGGCAGGTGTAAAAAATTCACATGCTCCTAGGTATTTCTTTAAAATAACTCTTTTTATATCAGGAAGAACTATAGTTGAATCTAACTCCTGGCTGAGAGACTTAGTACTGGTAAAAGTTAGTTATACATTGATAGTCTTTTCAGAGACTTCAGATATTCCATAAGACCTTACCTTAGTTTGTTCAAAAACATATCCTTTGTATAGTTCCTTTCAGAGTAATAAAATTATTGCAGGGATCTTATCTTGTATGAAATATGAAAAACATCACTAGTTGTTTAGTATCTTGTGTTTCCTGCCTGTATGTAGAACTATCATTCCTTTATGTTGATTGGGAAAGGGAACAACTATTCAGCATCAGATAAGAGCTTGTTCTGCTTCAGGCATTTAGTTGTATGTCTGGAATCATTACACAATTAGCAGATAGCAATATGTTATTATAGGGGGTTGTAATTTCTGGAAAGCTGATACAACATAGATCCAGTTATTTTTACTACTGTAATCACTTAAGTAACAGCACTGTTACTTCACGTGTGACTGTGTAATTGTATATGTTTCCAGTAGCAAATTGTAAGGTATACATATCATATCTAACTGCATAGCCACTAAGCTGACATCATGATGTATATATACAAAAGAATATTTCATTTAATTCAAAAAATGCAGGGCTGAATTCTGCCCTGACAGAAAGTAACAGCTTCAGAGGAGCTGTCATGGGAGGCAGTGCTCATGTTGACTCACTAAATTATTTTCTTCAGCAGTGCACTTTGACTTCAGTGGGACTCAGATATGCTTACTTCTCCTGGTGGACTAGGATGAGTTTCGGCCCATGCTTAAGTGGTTTGGCTTGCTGAGATTTGTGTCAAGCATCCAGCAGTTTACTGGTGCATAGGAAGAAGTCTTTTAGCAAGCAGAACTTCTGAAATTTCTCCTGATGTAAATAGTTTTGGACAAGATGCAACTTCCCTGTACAAGGGATCTGAGGTTGTGGATGCTACATGGATAGTCTGTCTTGATCTATTCTGTCTGTCTCTGAAGGCTTTATGCTCCTTTTGGGCTCTCTCACTCACCAGGCCTAAAGAGGGCAGGATCTAGCCTGTTGTATTTACAATTAATTATTTCCATGTATGTTAACGGTGTATTCTTACTAAGTATATACGGACCATAGCATACTGAAAGGATTAACTTTTTAAGAGAGACTTTTGAAAAAACTCCAAGTGAGTTTTGTTATCAATCACAAATAGAATGTGGATGAAATATATAATTCCATGTTCACTTTTTGTATTCTAAGAATTATGTGCTCACTGTATTATATTTGCAGGCATTTTAAGTCTATCTAAAAAATTGAACCCTAAAATATTTTAGTTGTAAGCTTCTGCTGTGCAGAAGACTGTGATTTATATATATATATATATATACACACACATATATATATGATAAAAATACTGTTTTTTGTTAGACAACGTGTAAGGATTTTTACCTGTTTGTTCCGGGCAGCACCTCAGTAAAAGTTTTGCAGAGTTGCTGCTCCAGAACTTAACATGTTTGTATGCACTTGCTCATCAGGCATTCTTGCTCTCCCTAACTCAGTATCGAGGGCACATGAGGCTTTGAAGAGCAAGTGAAGAGAAAAATAATGATGTGTGGTAATGAATTTGTACTTCATTTATTCCTGTGAATATTTCTTGTTGGTACCAATGGTACCGTACCAGGCAACTGTTATAACTACAGGATTCTCTTAAGAAAGGACACTCTATAGATACTTTTTTTTTTTTTTTTTTTTTTTTTTTTTTTTTTTTTTTAATTGTTCTAACATATTTCTCTCTATAATAACAAAGGGACCTGATCTAGTGCCCATCTAAATTTCTGGAAGGCCTCTTACTAACTTCAGTGGGATCTGGACTTTACTTTGTAGATGTGATATTACTCATATTAAAATTAAAGGGTACAGAATTTAAACCCTTGCCTAAGAACATTCTTAGACTCCATTGAATGTCGTCTTCATTTTCCTTATTGCAACTAGTTTGTGGACTCTGAAATGTGTAATAACTGGATATGAAATGTTGGGATTCAAACCTAAGACCTGATTTGCGCTACTGAAGTTAGTTTGAATTAATTACTGATTTTCTTTGGGCATTGGAACTGACTGACATTTCTTCCTTTCATTAATGAATATATTTTTCCCTTTAAAAAGATTTTTGCCTATTTCTTTTTCTCTCATAAACCTCACGACTCTCAGAGAAACTGTTGCTCTCATTGGGAACTTACTGGTCCAGATTTTTGCTGCTATTGATAAAATCTGCTCTAGCTTAAGACTAAAATTCTCTGAGGCATTCTGCAGATCTTTGTTGTGTATAATGCCAAAGTACTTGACAGAGATACTCACTTTTTCAGATGAGGGTCCAAATATGTCTCTGAGGGTCAAAATCTACTCAGGCAAAATGTCCCTTGAAATCAGTGAATATGATTGTCAAAAAGCGGGGGCTGAAATTTGCTCAATGCTTTTCCCTACAGCTGTGCACTGAAGTATATGCATCCTTGTACACCGAAAAGCACAGCAGTTCTGGACTTCACAGCAACTGAAACAGCAGGCGAGGCTTTATTGCCATCCTTCTGGAAGGCTGGTTGTAAACCAGTTCACCCCCATGGAACCTGTATAAAACCAGTAGGATTGGTTATTGTCTTCTTTCCATATTGATTATTTTCTTCCTCCTTTATGTGCACTGGTATATTATTGTTTTATGAATGTTGGGGCTGCTGGCAGGAACTGACATGGTTTTTCATCCTAATATTTTATGGTGTTCCTTTTTAGATATACTCTTGGGCATTTATGTATGGTGTTTCCTTGTGTAGGTTCTAACTTCAGGGAGCTACCTGTAGAATTCAGTGTATGATAAGAGTATTTTTTCATATTTAAGTGGGAAAATTAATGCTCCCATTAAAGAAAACTAGTTGAAAGCCTAATGAAAAGGGAACACTGTGGTTATAACTTGTATTGCAAATCTTTTGTAATTAATGGCAACTTCATTAGTTAATAAAGTCGGTATTTTTGTAACCTTGTTTATTCTTATTATTCTTAATAATGTATTTTATATTAAAAAAAAAAAAAAAAAAAAAAAAAAAAACACCAACATAATTAGCATTATATTTCTTCATGAAGAAGGTTTGGAACTGCATTGCTAGGCTTAGAAAAATTAGTGCCAATGAAAATGAGTGTCTCCCTATACTAATTTCAGCAAGGGATTTTACTGTGCAGCGTAAGGAGGGCTGGTATTTTAAAGACCTTCATGCATCTAATAGCAAGACCACACATGAAAGATAAAACCAAATCCAGAGTTTCATACTGTTGAGTATCCCCAAGAGATTCCTGCTGGAATTCTGCACAGACAATGGCCTAAGCATATTGTGGAGAGAGTAATTTGGGGTGGAAAGGGTGTGTTTAATCTAAACAAGAGCATTTGCCAAAAGAGTTGTAGTTCCTTACAGTGTCGGTATGGGAGGCTTGGCATTTTCTCTTAATATACTTAATTACATTTCAGGAAAGGGCTTCCCTCACTAAGTCTCTTAGTCCTACTGGTGGTATTGCTGATGCAAAAGAGAATGCCTTGCACAAACCTTGGGGCTATTGCTGCTGCTTCACTTGATATCAAAACCAACCAATAGCAATAGCTAGCAAAAAAGGAGACAAGCATGAGCCTTACTAGCATCACTGGATAAGTGCCTCCATTCAGATGGGTACTGATAAATTCCTGTAGCATCATAGCATTCTGATTTGGAAAGTTCAAGTTAATGGACAGTAAGTTCATAGCTTGTTTTTAATTATCCATCTGAAATTTCTAAGTTCTAATCATTTCTGGTTTCACTGAAATTTTGGCGATTTAAATATATATTTGCTAACAACTCCAGCTATATCAACAGCGAATCATTCTTCAAATGATCTCATACAGAGTGTTTGAAATCTGATTTTGATCTTTCATGGTAAACACCTCATTCTTTACATTTGTATTCCAAAAAGGGGATTTTCTAATAAATTAATAAAAACAGTGGTTTTTATCAAAAACTTCTGAAATCAATGGGAAACTTGTCAATAACGTCAAATGTGCAGGAATGCTTCAAAAATTATAAAAGTCTAGAAATAGCCCACATGTCAAAATCAGACCTTGTTACAGTTTTACGTTCAAAGTATTAAAGATGTTCAGGTGACTGGTCTACCTCCTGGGAGCCATGAGAATTAACTGCTTGTACAGCAATTTGTGCAACAAAGATTTATAAAGGGATATTTCTTTCTATTACAATCTTCTGTTAAGGTTTTATCTTTTGTAGTTGCAAGAACACTGTACTCTGCAGATGATAAATGATGAAATCCACATCAGTGCTCAGAACTTGCTTTCTGCTCTTTGTTATTTAATAAGCCTCATGTAAACAGAGCAGGCCATTTAGAAAAGTTCAGTTGCGTATCAACTCTGCCTTCAAAAGCACCGATTTCTGGACAGCTATGCTCCAATAAAAAGCACTTGCAATAAATATGAAAGAAAACAGCTGGAAGGAAAAAGACATATCATAAAAAGGTCAACAACAAAGTAAGCCCTAAAATGAACAGTTTTTGTTGATTTTTTTTTAATGTTGTCTCAATTTTTATAACACGATATGTGGTGTGAAAAGCTGCAATAGAATATTTTAATATCCCTAGCCTTCCTAAAGCTGATTCACTCTGGTTCAGAACACTTGGAAAGGTGCAATGACTTCTCCATATGGTCAAAGATGTAGTGCATGTTGTGCTTCTGTGTCTGAAGACCTGATCCTACTAGCATTGAAATTAATGTCAAAGAATTATCTAGGGCTAATAGCTAGGTCCTAAGTCCTCCTCCTGAACCCCTCAACCTTCTCATAAACTGTTTCAGATTCTGACTTCGTCAAACACTCAGGGCATGTGTTTTGATCCTAAATGGCAGAGGAGAAAAGCATATGCTTTCTTCAACTGTGGACATCAAAATTCCACTGAAGACTATCAGATTTGTTCAGTCAGAATCTAAATGAATATAAGGATTGTTTCATTTATTTCTATTCAAATCTTGTTTTCATTAAAATGATGATGGTGATAATAATAACAACAAAAACAACAATGACAACCTGATGGATGCAGTTAGTTTCAATGTAGTTTTTATACACACATATCCTCAAAGTATAAACTTTCCACTAGGGAAAAAAAACCTGTACCACTTCAGAACCCAAGAGTTTTAGGGGATGGCTTGAGGTATCTCAAGTTGTGTCTATTTAAGCTGGTGTTGCCCTCAGCTGGATTGTTTAATATATCTTACTGGGAGAAGTTATACAGGAGAGTGCAATTCAAAACAATTTATTAAAAATAAGGAAGGAAATATGGCATAGGGTTCACACATGGGATTAGGTGAGGCTAGTGTACAGCACAAAAAGTCCTTTCCACTTGAGGGAAGATTTCCCTGGAGTAACATGTGAGTTTATAGTATTTAATTCAGTTCAGATTATGCTAACTGAAATTTTTCCAGATGGTTTTCTTTCCTTGTGGATTAATGTCAGGATGATACACATGCTGAGGAAATAGGCATTTAGATCAACATTGCTATTACAAACCATGTCAACAATAGTCTCATATACTGGGTGTAAATATGCCATCTGCTGTTCAGCATTCAGTTTAACAGTACTGTAACTTCATAGAGCAGCAACTATATAACTATAACTATAAACTGTAACTATATAATTTCTTCTCTCTCCCTCTCCTTCTCCCTCTCTTCCTTAAATGAAAGCTCAGAAAAGTTGCTGCTTGTGGTAGTTTTGTATCAAGCATTCATTTGAAAGTTGTTATTTTCCCTGTGCATCCCCAGATGAATCTCCATTATTGCCTGATCCTATACTTCTTTGAAGTTTAATTTTCTGTTGCCAAAGTCCCCACATAGCCTTAATTTTTGCTGTTGAACATCTAAGGAATATGTCTATAAGAATGCCTGTAGGAGGGGAGATGTTGTTGCGGTCTTGAAATATTCGCAGCTTTCAGACTGCAAATATCCTCATTAATGTTCCTTGCTTGCTCTCAGGTATATTAAAGCAGGGAAGGGTAGATGCTATGGGTTAAATGTCTTCTACATATGCTACATTAGTGAGGTTCAGTTATCCCTAGGGAGATGCTCTGCAGCCATCCACACCAAACTATTCATACGTAGCCAGAGGCTTGATGTGACTGAGCACTAAACCACACAGAGGGACACACAAACGTATGCACACCACACCCATACAAATTCATACAGATAACTAGTTGATCCAAACCAATCCAATCACTTCTGCACTGGCAGCCTATTTACATGTACATATATGTCTTTGTGCCTATTTGTGTGTTTGCATATGCATATGTAGCTATTCTGTCTAAAGCACTATATGGGTCCTGTCATTGGAAGCAAATGAGTAAATCTGGTTAATGTTCAACCAGTTGTATTCAGTTTTGGACTCATCAGTGCAACTATAGTCTGCACACTGAGGCCCTAAAAGTTAGAAGTGAACAAGCTCAACCATGGCTCTTAAGATATCCAAACCCTCTAGACAATAAGTACTAACCATTTGCATCCACATTGCTTATTGAAATGGTGCACATGCCCTTGGAGACCCTTCCAGATGCTTTTTTTCCTTCTTATTATACTTTAGTATTGTTAGCTATCAGTAGAGACAGGATTTAGTGTTAATTCTATCTTTAAGTTTTTTTGTTGTTGTTTTGTTTTGTTTTTTCCCTGTAGAAACCTGATTCCTTACTGGAGCTCTTTTTGGGTTGCCATCTTATCGACTTTGATTATAAGCCTCTTCTACAATGCTGGATGGATTTCCAGGCTGGTATCTTAACTTTACATGTATGTAGCACAGAGGCTGGGCTGTATTTGTAAACATGGTATTTTTTGATCCCCTCTGATACTATTTACTCCTAGTGACTCCTTAGTGCATATAACTCCCTAACACTAATCCCTTTCTACTACTTTCTACTACTGAAATTTCTCATTTCTCATTTATCTGTATCTTCCTGTCTGGCTTACACATGTGCTTAAAAACAAACAAAAATTTTTTTTTTTTTTTTTTTTTTTTTTTTTTTTTTTTTTGGTTAGCATTGCGTTAAATCTACTATAAAATGTTCTTATCAGTAAGCCTTCCATCATGACATGAAGATCTTACCAACTCAGTCTACAAGATTATGTCATTTTTACTACCATGTTTGACAGAGACCAGGCTGGTTCCCAACTGAAATCTATTTGTTTTCCCTCTGGTGTGTTTGCCTACCTTCCCAGGCTCACTCTCTCTGCAGCTTCCTCCAAAGAGGTATTTCCCTGCCTGGGGATTGTACATTCCCTTTTAAAAGCAGGGTTTTTTATCGTTCCCACCCTTTCAGAGTTAGAGCAGGCTCCTGAGAGGCTGTTCATAACAATTCAAACCTCTCCACACTGAGAAGAGAAATTGTTTCCCTTTTCCTTGACAAGTTCTTCACTGCATAAAATGTTCCTTATCTTTCAAACAATTTCTAACTAAATGCAGGAGGGAATTTATGAAGCTGATGTGAGCTCAAGCAACCGAGGTTTACAGTGTCTACCTCACTAGGGCATAAAGCAGAAATTTTGGATGTGCATCTGTTTGCAAAATTTAAATATAGTCTTAAAATTCTCATATTTTTATGAATGGTTATTTCTGACACTTAAGATAACTTCATGAATGGACATGGAAGATTCAGTGATATTTTCACAAGCAGTGGTACAATGCAGTCCAAGGGACTCCTCAACACTGCTGAGAGACAAGGACTCAAATTCTTTTTCTTCTTTACTTTTCTTTCTTGCTTATTTTCTTATTTTTATTGTTTGTTTGCATGCTACTTTATTATTCCATTTTAACACTGACAAGAAGAAAATAAACAGGGAAGAGTAAGACTGGTGTAAGTGACGTGTTTGAACTGTTCTGGGTAAGATTTATAGCCTGCTAAAGGCAGCTTTTTGGAATGTCCTTCTCTTCACTCCTCTCTTGGAAGTTTTCTTGGCCTACTTAGTTGTCTGAAGACATTTCACTTTTTCTATCTGGAAAGTGCTTTCTTTATTATCTTCTTTGTAAGGACAGAAGTGATGAAGTCATTTAGTCATTTTGCCTCTCTCCTTTTTTTTTTTTTTTTTTTTCCTCTTTCCTCTCCACATTGTTCTATGTGTGCCTCAGCACAGATGCAGGAACAGTACTGAACATTTCCACTGCAGGACACTTTCATTCTGCAGAGTACAGAGCAAAGAACTACTTGGGCATGTTGTGAAGAATGAAATGCTGCAAATGCACTGAGTGACATTTCTACATTTGCTTTCCTCTCTTCAGACAGCATACGTGCAAAGACAAAGCTCTGTGATGTGTGGGAGAGAAGAAAAGGTAAAGTCACTCTGGAAAAGAGAAAAACTTTTAGAAGAGACTGCTGCTTATACAGTAAGCTTTTGATTTCTTTTCAAGATGGACTACTATTTGCACATGAGTAGGGAATGGAAGCCTGATTTGAAACAGAAGTTCTGTAGAGACCAAGGAGAAAATCTTTTCAGGGCTACCCTCAGGGAGTTTTAGACATGAGAAAGCAGGGCAATAATTTTAAGTCCCAGGCCATAGGAGTGGCCACTGAACTATAAGGAAGCAGTTTAGGACACGCAGCTTCTGACCATAGGTTATGATCTCTGTAGTTGTCAGGCCTCATTCTCTGGAAGATCCACTTACAAGAAACAGCTTAAACAGAGAAATTACAGCACACTTCCCTGAGATCAGCTCTCTGTACATGGGGCTTAAAGCTATCTTGGTTTCGTTTGACTAGGTTTCTGCAATGGGAAGATTGAAAAAGTGTCCTGAACCACTTCATGTCTGTATGTGCATTTAGCTGGTCTTTTGACTTCTGTTTAGGAGAGGAAAATAAAGGAAAGAGGAATTTAAAAATAAATATATATGTATATATTTTTTTTTCAGCCACATCCTTCCTATTGCTTTCCCAGTTTCACACATTCATTAAAAGTGGAAATATACTGCATACAGAAAACAAACCAACCTCTCCAAGTTAAATCATATAGCTATTCAGAAACAAATATAGTATTCAGAAACACTCCTTTTAAGGCATAGGGTATATAAAAACCACACCAAGAGAATACTGTACTCTGTGGTCATTCATTCGTAAAGCTGACAGGAAATCAAAACTGAAAGGATTCTTCTGTAACTGCCAACTTGCTGTAATGGAAGCCAGGGGAAATATAATTATCTGTTTACTTGACTAAGAAGAAAGAAACCAAAACATATTTTCCTTCAATAGTACAGGGGGATTAGACTGTTACTAGTCACTTGTGTGCTAGACTTCCCTCCAGGCCTTTCCTAATGTCTTACACTCAAAACAAATAAAATATCAGCTCTATGGAAATGAAGATATTTTTAATAGAATAGAACAGAAAGATCCTCAAGTAACTGACTTTTCACCTTTACAACCTTAGGGATGTTGTTCAGTACTTCATATTATTGAGAACTATCTTTGCATAGAATATTTTTGCACACACAAAAAAATAAAATAAATAAAACAAAAAATGTATATGCCTGCAATCTGGCATAAAATTGTAGCTCCAAAGACGGACAGTCCATTTAGAGGTGCATTAAGGGATGACTCATTAGGCTGGGCTTTCCCCAAATTTGCAATGTTTATTTCAGTAAAATAGATTTCACGAAGTAGAATGTCTGATTACAGGAGGCTGTCACTTTACTTAGTACTTATTGTAATATGTAGTAGAGGGTCACTCAGCTGTGCCATATAGGATTGATGTTAATGCTGATAAAGGTGATAGTTAGGACCACTGTAAGAAACAGTTAAACGACAATGTGAAGAATAAAAATAATCTGAGATATGCTAAAGTCAGGCTCAGCAGCAGATTTTGTCTTTGCTGTGTTCCTCTGATGATACAGAGCTGCCATAAATTTCTTCAACTGCTATGTTTACAGCAGTTTTCCACTGCCACATAGCAGTCAAAACCAGCTGGCAAATCTCATCAAAGGTATTTCATTTGATTAATTCTTGTGTCTGGGCAGATGAAGTGCAGTCTGTCAAACCATGAAAATAAAATAAAAAAAAAGATTAAGATATAGTTCCTAAAAATTCTGCTTCTAGCTGTGTGAAGCTTTGTTAGCTGGAAGAGTGCAAGAATCAAAGATGGATATTTCTCCTAAGAGGATATCTTTGATGTGAATTCTAACAACACTGTTTTTGGGCATGTTGCATGAGAGAAAGCAGCCATGTACAAGATAGCTGAACTAGATAACTAATGCATATGTTTTTGTTCAATTTAAACATTCTACAGCTCAATACATCATACTTCAAGCAAGAGATGAATCTGTACGACATCATCATGCTGTGTGTTTTTATGCTTTTTGAAATTCTGTTGTAATGTTCAAAATGTTGAGAGAGAATCTCCTATGCATGAGATGAATGGATAATACTGTAACACACCAGTTAAGGTCCTGGGATGGGTCCCTAATTAAACATATGTGTAGCTTCAAGCATAAATTTAAGTCCCATTGATTTCCTTTGGAGACACAAATAAACCAGTGAAATTTGTAAAGCTGGCATTATGGCTTTGGCTAAATGTCATTAAGGATTGTTGGAGGGACTTGTTTATAGAGTACCTAATCCAGAAACAACATAAACATAAAAAGAGTTCTAAAACTAACTTTAAAATGTTAGTGGATCCCTCATATTCCTCTTATCTTTTTTAAGATGTAAAATGAACTGACACTCAAAGTCTTAACAACTGGAACTCTATGTAGGAGGACACAGATTCAAATTTACTTCTAGTTTAACCACAGTTTGTGTAACTCCTGTGGAAGTAGGTGTGGTTATTTGGTATCCAGAGACTTATTATATGTCTTTATGTAGTTGAAAGACAATGCAGAGGAAATACTAATATGGTTGCATTTTAATGGTATGCAGTCCAATTACTTCAGAGTCCATGGGGAGCACCTACAACTGGCCTCTGCTCTGGAGCAGAATTTAGAGTGTATATCTCTGCAGCATCTATAATACTTGTCTAGACATATCTCTTCGAATGCAAAATTACAAATGACAGATTGTATATAAGACCTGACATTTATTTGATAGAATGTAGAGATATATTTATAACATGATGATAACTGTTTCTGAAGTGTGCTTCATCTAAGATCAGAATTAAATCTAAAACATTCACATGTGGCAGGGTTGAAACCTTTTTATGATTACATTATAGAATGCAAGTATATGTGTGCATTTACAAAAGTCCTAAATCTTTTTTTTCCCAAACTTCTCTGAATTCAACTTTAGTCCACTCTGGTAAGGAATTTTGAAGATTGAAAAAGAATTGAAGGAAAAGTATAGTACAAACACTAAAGTAATATGAACTATTTGATCAAGCCAATTGAATAGTTTAAAAAACAAAGAAACAAACAAACAAAACAAAACAACCATTCATTAAGTGAAGATCAATTCCACAGCTCTACAAACAGGGCAAAAGCTTTGAAATGAACATGGAAGCTTTGTGGACTGAAAACAAATGTTGATAACAACTGGTGGATTCATGGGGAAAAACCTGAAGATATAATCTTCCATAGATATTGTCAAATGAGTTCTTAAATCATCCTTTGTGATCAGTGTATATATCAATTCTTTATAACCATTAAACTATATATTTTTATGACAATACAAAACCCTTTCCCTTAGGCTCCCCCAACCATGGCCTAACATTCAAGCACCTGGGACCTTCCCTAGTAAAGGCCACAGAACACTGTTTCCAGCCCTACCAAAACCCTACCTCGAACTGTTTAGGCCTTAGTACACATGGAGGCACCCCATTTTCTGCAGCTGGGGCTGTCCCAGCTGCCTCCATCCTGTCATGGTCCTGGCTGAGGATGATAGGCCTAGTCCGCTGAGGTCTGCCACATTGTGTCCTTGCTGTCCCCTGGGCCCAGGGAGCTCCCATCAATACTTTATTTGTAAATAATTATAATACATTTTTCTTTACTTTAAAGGACAAAGTATAAAATTAAGAAGAAACTTTCTGACACTACTTCTGAATGTTTTGTGCCTATGTGAAGGATCATCCACCTGAACTTTGATATGAAACATCTTTCATGGTCTCCCTTCTGCCCAGTAATTTAAGGCTTCAGAGTCTGTTTTGTTTGTTTGCTTGTTTGTTTGTTTTTTTCTAATAATGGTTATTTTTTAAGTGACAGGTATTTTTTTGTTGTTGTTATTTGTTTATTCAAAATGGAAATCAAAGACTGACCATTAGAAAATGTTGAAATAAAATTTCTTGGAGCTTCCTCAAAATAACTTTTCCTTTTAGAAATCCCCCCTTTTTAACAAATATCTTTCATCTTAATTCAGCCACAATTTCATCTAATTCAAATACAGACATTTCCTTCTCTGTGTTGGAGCTTTGAGTTCAATGACAAAACTTTATAAGAACTCTGTGTTATGTTTAATGCTTTGAAGTGCTCTTCATTGCCTTCTGAATCCTCACAAGACAATAGAAAGATAATTAGCTGATATTGCCTTTATTTTACAAAAGAAGACAGCTGAAAGCTGTTCTAACACATGTATAACTATTTATAGTAATAAATTTGAATAAAACATTAAAAACTTGAGAAAACTAGTAGAGGTAACTATAAGGTAGATGAGAACCTAAAGATCACTAAAACCCTTGACTACATATATTAAAAAAAAAGAGAGTAAGTGCTGTCTATGTGTTTGTTTATCTGTGTTTTCTATAGATTATTTTACAGATTTCAGAATTATTAACTAGCAGGATTTTTTAATGCATTTGACTGTAATTAAGCAAGCAGAGTTACTGATATAAATATGTGAATATCAACAAAAGAGAGGTCTAACATGCCTCTCGTTTAGTAATTGTTAGTAAGACAATAATTTTAAACATCTTTCAGAGAAAAAGAAATCTAATATCACTGTTTCTCTTTGACAGTGATTACAGCTCCACCTACTCAATACTAATATTGAAAACAATTATAGATATTTCAGAATATTGTAGGATTTTCATTTCACTTCAGGCTTTTCACACAGGGCTTTTCAGAATAATTCTCATATTGGCAAATTAACTAAATGCAATTGCTGCTGCATCCACCACATTTTTTACAGCAGCTATGTACAAAAGCGTGGTACATGTAGTAAAGTATCCATGTTATATTTAAAATATAAGGGAAATTCTAAGGAGGTAGAATGTAAGAAACATTGAAAGTTGGCAAAGATATTACACAGTTTAACACAAGCTGTTCCCCTCTAATATCATAGTGACAGTTTCATATAAATGACATTTCATGAGTAATAAAATGACAAATACATCATTAAAATTAGAGACAGATTGCTAAATGGATTAGACTGCAAGTACCTTAGTTTTTTTCTTTCTTGCACATGCATATTTCATCTTGCTGAAAAATTACCTGCCAATGGTGTTCAGATTGCCAGATCTTAAAATGAGTTTTAAAATTCATTCAGTTCTATCATGAAACAGCTCTTCAGCTCTTTGAGGAAAGGAAATTCAGCACTGATTTTTTTATTATTATTATTATTTTTTTTTTAGTATTCTTGAACATCCACCTCAAACTGTGTTCTGAGAACTCTTAAATGTGAGAAGGGTCAGGAACATTTAGGGGCCCGGTACATATAGAAAGTAATTACATAGCAAAGAAAGGGTCTATCTTTTTACAGCTTTCAAATATAAAATCTTCTTTAAGACTTAGGTAAAACCTCAAACACTATTGTTATAAAAATACATATGGAGTTTTAGAAGGAACCAATCAAACCACACGCACATAATTACTATACCAAAGACAAGCAACAACAACAAACCGAAGAAAATAGACACATCATTAAAAAAAAATAAGAGACTGACAAGCATGTTTTCAAAATAAAACATTGCATAGCCCTTTAGAAGGATTTGTAAAGAAGTTATATATAAAGACACGCAAAGAAAGTTTTATAACAGAATGTCACAATTCTGTGGTATAAAAATATAATTTGGGTAGGGATAACATAGTTTAGTGTAATATTTATTATACAAAGATGTAATAAATATTTATTTATTTATTATTATTATATTTGTTTAATATTATTTATTTATTTATTTATTTATTTATTTATTTATTATAAATTATTTCTATTTAAATTCTCCAGGAGTCTGCTAATTTCAGGGAATATTTCAAAAGTTTTAAACACTGTTGGATCCTGATGGAATCACTACCGAAAAAGAAGCTAGTAAACTTATATGTGATTTAATATCAGACCTCTTCCTTTCAATTAAATTTCTAGTTATGTGACTGGATTCAAAATTTGAGTGACTTGTCATAAATTTATTTAAATTTATATTCTGTTATGTCTATAACCCAAATAATAACAATAAACAAAATATTTTTCTGTTAATACTCTTGGAGCATCTGAAATATAAGGAGAGGCTGAGGAAACTGGGGTTGTTCAGATTCAGGAAGAAAAGACTCAGAGGGGATCTTATCAGTGAGTATGAATGGGAACATGTAAAGAAGAGGGAGGCAGACTCTTTTCAGTGGCATCCAGGGACAAGAAAAGAGGTAATGGACACAAACTGAAATACATGAATTTACATTAAAGATAAGAGAAGTATGTTTTTATTGTGAGGGTGGTTGAACACTGGCAGAAGTTGCCTAGAGAGATTTTGGAATCTCTCTTCTTGGAAGGACAACCATCTTTGGCAACTTGCTCTTGGTGACTGTGCTTTGAACAGGGAATTCTGGACAAAATGTCATCCAGAGGTCCCTTCCAACATCAAACATTCTGTCACTATCTGAACCTGTGAGATCTGTTTCCATAGGAAACCTATCTAAACACATATGTGTCAAGTCTTTACAATATCTGTGCAAGGTGTTTTTGTTTTGGTTTGGTTTGGTTTTTGGTGTTAATGGGAATTTTATCAGGCAACCTTCTTTGTGGCATTCCAGTGGACAGAAACAGGGACTTTTTAGAATTACTGAGTGCAAGGGAAAGGAACTGAAAAAATTTTGGACTCATTCTCTAGAAAAAAATTACTTTAGACTGTTAAGTTTATATATTCTGAAGATAATGGCAACATGTAGGAGTAAACTTAATTTACTTTGAAAGTGTTTCTATCTTTGTTGAATTTGCAAGCTATTACAAAGGAAGGGAAGGCTCCATCAAATTAGCCATAAGGAAATACAGACATCATGTACAAACAAGGGCTATGTACGCTCCACTTCTTGTTAGTGGATTACAGAAATGAATAATTGTCAGACTTGGCCAAGGAATAATGTTTAAAATCATCTTCAGGAGTTCATGGTTGTTGGACAATTGTTCATTGTCTTTATGTCACGGCACAAGTGAGAGAAACTACACTGAAAATTAGTAGGACTGGATCATGGCAGGTACCAATTCCATCTGGTGAAGGACTAAGGACCCTTGGCTTCAGACAAAGAAAAAAACTATGCTGAATGAAAACCTCATTCCGTAAAATAATCTTCTGATTAAGCATGTGCTATTTTCTCCTCTTCTAAAATGAGTCTGTGCACATTAACATCTGTAAATGTCAGACAAGTGATCTGCAGTATTGAGCAGTCTCAGTTTAAATCTGTCTAATGCATGCCTTGTCTAAGTCAAGATACAGATGCTTTCTGTAGACCTATAAAAATGTGCATTTTAATGATGAATGGGAGAGTTTATAGTTCCAATTACTCTTGTTTCCTTTGAAGCAGGGAAACTGGCAACCCCTTATCTAGACTTTAACAGGTTGAGATAAACCTTGATAACTAAAAGTATCTGGATTGTCAGAGCTTTTAGCAACAGTAAACTACTTAAACTAAAAGCAGCTGTTAGTCAAAAAAAGAACAATACCCATTCATTTGTAAGATGTTCTGTAGTAGCTAGGATACTATTTAATGAGCTTTTTCTTCAGATGAGACCACTATAAAAAATCTGTTATACACACGAACACTCACATGCACAAACATGCTCAAACAGTGATATAAATCTTAGTTTTTGAAGAAACCTTATTTGGCTAACACACAGTAGTCATTTGGAGGAAATGAACCATGGAGACCATTGCATTCAGAAAACTATGCTTTAGATCCAACAATATAACTGTCAGATTACATTCATTATTATGAAAATATTATTGTTGTCTCTACAGATCTATTATTCCCATGTGATGTCTGGAATAGTAAAAATATCCTCAGTGAGAAGTACTATTCTGTCTGCTTCTTTTTTGTTCTTAAATATATTAAAATTACGTGGACTGTGCAGACTTCTATCATGGTTTTTGAATTATTACCGATGCATTTCATTGTGTTATATAAGACAATAATTCTGACCAATCTTTCTGACTCCCTGTGGGTTTTGTACTGTGTTTCTGCCAAGTTTCTATAAGGCTTTCTAGTGTAAATTTAAGCCTGTGCTTTAGTTAATATGGCAAACAGGGAAAGGTATTAATTCAAATCATAGTATATCTTCACCATTCTTACTGTGTTTATGAAACACTGTTCAGCAGTCTTAAATTCTATGTGGACTTGTTTTGTTGAGGATGATGAAGCCACCTGTGTTTCTGTAATACCTCCACCCGGGTCTCTGAAAATGTTTATATTATGCACACCATTTCTCTAGTTTCCCAAAGTAGTCTCCTGGAAATATGAATAAGGTAATCTACAGGACCAAAGCTGTAGATGACACATGGTGGCAACAGTCCACTGGATACCAGTGGAGTAAAAATTTATACTGATTAAATCCTCCATTTCAACCTTGAAGCCATGGTCTGCTGTACCTGTATCACCATGCAGACACTGATTGGGGCCAGTTAGAGAATGTATGAAATGCATCTGTCCTCTATCAAGGTTGGCTGAAATTACAGCAGTGTAAAACTTTTGGGGTTGCTCCAGAACACAAACAGATTTCTAGTGTGGTTGCCCCTAAACTTTAATGCTTTTGCTTGTGTTTAAGAGACTGTCATCTATCTCATCAGAAGTACTTGGGATCAACTTGAGCTCAAGGCTGTGAAGAAAGGTAGTTCACAAATACAGGATTAGGTTGTCCTGGAAAATCGAACTGCTGATTTGAATGTGGTAGCCTGTGGAGATCTAAATCCCAGATCCCAGCTGCTGCGAGATTTCTGGCATTATTATTATTATTATCATTATTATCATTATTATCATCATTATCATCATCATCACTATCATTATTATTCGTCCTACATTATGATAGCATTATGACATCATAGCATTATGATGTTTATGTGGGAGAGGGAATAAAGCAAAAGAACATCTTCTTCTGACTCTTTTGTCCTTCCTCATCAGATACCTGCTGTTGGTAAATACAACACACCTTGTTAGGCATGAATGATGAATACAGGTGCATCAATTCATACTCATGAGCAAAATCTACCTGAGTTCTGCAATCTTTATAACTCAAATTATTTATTCCATCTTGTGCCACAGTTCCCTATGTGGCAATAACATAAGACAATCTCATATATCAAGGTGACTGAGTGAGAGAAACCTAATTTTAAAAATATGAGTAAAAGATGTAAGTGATAGAAAAAGAGAGAAAATACAAACTTGTGTCTTTTAAGTATTATATATAAATATATATATATATATTTCCAATATTTTTATTGCTATAATGTCAGAGATTCTGATACTGCCAAAGCCAATCATATTTGTTGAGAATATGGTCTAGAGCCAGGAAATAGGTGTAAACATCAGACCTCATTAGATTTTCCTGAAATATATTGAAATCGAGGTTTATTTTATGCCATGTATGATTAGACATTTATGGTAATTATTCCAATTTATTTCACATCAAGACCCTTGCATTGTATCCTTCAAATCTCCTATACCCCAAGGCAGATAAAAACAAAATTTGTCATGTCTTATCCATCTAAAGGACAATTAGCATTTGTATCTGTCCTTCAATAACAGCCAACTCCTGATGCTTCAAATGATGACAGAATTTCAGCAGAACACAGCATGTTTGTAGATGACATCTGAACATGAGAAAGGGAGGATCTGCCTTTCCTAAAGGGTCATTTAAGATGGTAATCATTCATTCATTTCTAAACTACTTTATCAACAGAGTCCATCTTGAAATGTCTTTTAAATATACAGAAAAATGATTATGTAAAACTAAACTAAATTGAATGCTTTGTGCATAATTTTTTGTATTAAATTAGAAAGCCTTTTCTGTCTGCCATCCTTGCATGCATGGGATGCAATTCTAGGATTTTTGACAAACTTATGCTAACTGTGTTTGTCTATTTAAATAGACAAATGGTTGTGCTTTAAAGAGCATGGAACTACATCTACAGACAGCATCAGAACTCTGAAGCCAGTGCATCAAAAAGAGTAATAAAGATATTGTTTTCCTAATGAAATCCTAATGAAGTCATATATGTTGAGAAGGGGGGTGTCATTTCTTATTTATGCTGTTTTCTACTGCAAATTCTTGTGTCTGTTGTCCATCTGTCTGTCTTTATTGAATTCTAGACCAAAGTCTGCTTCTTTCCAGGTTTTAGCTATTGTGGTCTGTCTGCACAAACCTGGAAGGTAATTTGACCCTTGAAGGTAATTTGGAGTAAGAGATAGGAAGAAAAGATATTTACCAATAGTCCCAGATTATATAAGCTTGAGATCTGCAAGAGTTTCAGAAGCAGACTAAGAGAAATCACAGAAGCTCCACGTGCAAAGCATCATTAGAATTGGAAATCTGCAGTGGGAATAAGGGGAATATATGGACAAATAGGTCCCATTCTGATGATTCATAATGTTTTTAATTTATAAAATAACTTGAGGACAATAATAGCAGTGCTTTTAGATTACAGTCCTGTTGGTTATTACCAACAATAGCCAAAAGGATAGTTCTTTTCATGATATGCTTGCCTAGCACTTTGCCTTTGATTAAATGTAGCTAGAAAGGTTGGATGAATCAACTTTTCTTCAGAAATTAGAAACAAAGTCATGCAAACCCAGACTGAAAAAGTGTCATAACTCCAGTTTATCACTTGTATAAATAAATTCTTATTGCTTTGTCTCAGTGTTCCTCCATGACTATCAGAGGATCACATGAACTTTGTTAAAGAAAGTTCCCCAGTGACTCCATCAGAAAAGTGAATGATCCACAGAGCCACTTGTCATTAGCTCTGTC
Organism: Aythya fuligula; assembly: GCF_009819795.1. Classification (NCBI taxonomy): domain Eukaryota; kingdom Metazoa; phylum Chordata; class Aves; order Anseriformes; family Anatidae; genus Aythya; species Aythya fuligula. The sequence goes on from NC_045559.1 coordinate 10,882,922, forward strand.
CTGGTTTCAGTTAGGATAGAGTTACTTTTCCTCCTAGTAGCTGGTAGGGTGCTATGTTTTGGATTAGCATGAGAAGAGTGTTGATAACATGCTGATGTTTTAATTGTTGCAGAGCAGTGCTTACACTAAGCCAAGGACTTCTCAGCTTCTTGTTCTGTCCTGCCAGCGGGCTTGCTGGGTATGCAGCAGGAGCTGAGAGGGGACAGACCCAGGACAGCTGATCTAAACTGGCCAAAGGGGTATTCCATACCATCTGACGTCATGTTAAACAATATATAGGGGTGACTAGCCGGAGTGGGAGGGCCATCTGCTCAGGGATAGGCTGAGCGTCAGTTAGCCGGTGATGAGCAATTGCATTGTGCATCACTTGTTCTGTACACATTATTATTATATTGTATATTATATTATAACATAATAATAATAATAATAATAATAGCTTTCCTGTCTTAATAAACTGTCTCTATCTCGACCTTCACTTTCCCATTTCTCTTCCCCATCCCAGAGAGGGAGGGGGGAGGGTGAGTGAACGGCTGTGTGGTGTTTAGCTGCCAACCGGGTTAAGCCACAACAATACCAAAGACACAACAGCTTATTTGAGACAAAAGTCCTGATTCCAAGGTCCATATTTCAATTCCATTCTTTTTCACGGAATCTCTTAAAATATGGACTGAAAAATTAAAGGCAAAGAAACCTTTGTATTGTTTAGTCCCTCCTTTTATTTCTTTTTTTGACAATGTAAGTCTTCTCACAGAGCTGATGCAAAGTAAGATAACATTGCCCTCAACGGCAGCCAAGGTAGAGAGAAAATCTATCCCAAAACATGTACCCATAGTTGTGTCTATGTTTTGATACCACTGGTAATGTAACATTATCAATTCTATTACAGTAGCTTTTTCTTGTCATGAAAATTCTTATTAGGTTTACATTGTATTTTAAACATATTTTCACACTTGTTTCCACAGCCTTTAGGGCAAAATGCCCTCATCCTCTACATGCCTTAGTCTGATTTCATTTTGTAAAAATTAAACCAGCTTCAGTAAAAAATGGAAAAAAAAAAAAAAAAAAGAGAGAAAATTTGTACTTTCTTTCTCCCTGTTTATGCTCTTTCCCCAAAGGGTTTACTACACAGCACACTGAATAATACTTCTTAGTCATACTGTAATGTGAAGGTCATGAGTTTAAGTTGCATTTTGTAACACTGGAGTAAAAATCTGAATGCGCCATCATCCAATGGATCAAGCAGAAAAAAGGCTGGTGTCGAGGAAGGGCTTCATTACAGACATCCTCCTGTAATTCTGACTTGCATGTACTCTGAAATCACTTGTTAGCAAACATCAGAGGGTCAAAAACTCCTGTTTTGTAAGTCTGACAGGAATAAAGTATGAGACAGCTGCTAAGCAAATTTACAGTATTTTACTCAAAATAAGCATGCCTTAGAGCAGAATTCTAAAGACTTCACAAGAAAAAATCAGGAACAGAAAGGTCTTAAGTGCTTGTGTGAGAATTTTGGAAAGTGAGCAATTTAGACAAGACCCTTGTATTTAAATTTGTTAAAGCTAAGTGAAATGAACCCACTAACAGTTTCTACTAGGAGTTGAACTTACATGTTAGTGTGTTTTGTGAGAAAGGCCAAAGTGCTTGTCATGGTTAAAAGTTATTTGAGACCTTCTAGGGGCTAGATCACTGGAGACTTATTCAAAGAGTTGAGTCCTCACATTCTCATTTAGCTAATGTCAAAGGCACTTCAAAGAAAGGTCAAAAAATTGACCAACTCTTTTCAGCTTATCTGTTCCACACCATTTTCATATTATCACAGCAGTACAAGAGGATGATTCCTCATTACTTAAATTGGTTGTCTGAGATTAAAGCTTAGTTGTGGAATGGAGGTCCATCGTCAGCTAATTTGTTTGTCTGCATGGCAGGCTATTATTTGCTGTGCTAAAACCTTAAGCCCACAGTATAATGGCATTACTGTCTGGTATTTGTAATTCTAGCTGCACAGTCCTCTTTCTTGAAAATTCATCTGCTCATTATTTGTTGAAGCCAACTTCATTTTTCTGCAAGATGAAACAATAAGTAAACAACATATGTTATTGCTTCAAAGAATTAACATAAGTGATTTATTTTTTTTTTATGCTAAAAACCTTATCTGTTGAGAGTGTGCAATATACTTTCTGCTTTTGTTAATTTCTCTGCTTCTATTAAGTTCTTTCAGAAGCTGAAAAGTGCTTAGATGTTAATTACACACGTGTTTTCAGTCATGAATCTGTCCTTCCAAATATATCCTATATACACTCACACGAACTCTTTTTTTCTTAATCTATCTGTCATGTCACTGTAGAAACAGTAAAAATACAAACATTTGTTTTGATCTTTAGGAAACTCTTGTGTATGTTTGGGTAAACTGAAGTTCCTATGTTCTGTACTGGAGTTTGATTTCATCCCTGAATGAGTGACGCTATGTTTACTATACATGACTTATATGTGCTCTACTAGCAGCCAGCAACTTGAGCCTGCTCTTACTGTTTTCAGTAAGACATTGTTTTCAGTGGAGCAGAATTGTTACAAAAATAGCATCACATTTACCTTCTTAGGATTCCAGATATATCATAAATGTGATAGTGGTGCCATAAACTTTTGCATTGTGCCCAAACCTATGTTGAATAACTTAATACTAAAATCAGTAAATAATGTTTAGCTTAAATATATAAGTGGAAAAATCCAATTGATTTTTTGGATAGCCCTTTTCAGTAAGCCCTTTTCAGTGTGCTCAGTCTTTTCCATTAATCTTACCCACTTACCCACTTTGCAGGAAAGATTCTGATTCATATATTTACTAATATTGTCCAAAACTTACTTTGTTCAAATTGTTCTTTGGCTTAAAAGAACATTTTTGTCAATATAGTGTTTATGCATGTGTACCTCCAAATCTCAATTGACAGAAATATTTATGTACAAAATTATAATTAAATACCAGTAAACATCAGTTAAACAGTGAGCCATACTGGAGATAGAGCCATGTGAGATGTAGTTGGCCAATTGGTGTGAGTAATCTATAATGAGTCAAATGAACAGTTTCAGAACAAGAAGATGGCAAAAAATCAGTGTCTGAAAATAAAATAATCAGAAGTAGAAATGAACTTAATATTGAAAAATCAAAGGATCTCAGTTAGTAAACAAGTTAATTTTACTGAGATCCTTTATAATTTCACAAGCACTTTGTTAAAATCTTTATCTGAATATCAAACTTATTTTCTCAGTATTCACTGTTGTACTTGTTACTGGTAAAATATTCTCTTGGCTTTATAAAGAGAATTGTCTTTTGCTAGCACTAGAAATCCTTCTGCATCCAAACATATCCTTTAGATATCTACACTGTATATATCTAGATATATACATATCCCTGTATGTATCCCAGCTACATGTAGATATAACTATCTACATACCTTATGGACATAGGACATTCTCTATAATGCATGAATTCATACCTGTGTAATACAGCAGATGGTTTATAATGTTTAGTTCTTTGAAACTATGTGAATAAGGTAGGTGAACCTACCAGAATTCAGAAGGTTATGTTTAGTATTTGTTCTTCAAAGTACTGAGACATATCTATATATTCAGTACTCCTGAACTATGACAATAGATTGTGAAAATGATTAGGGTAGAAAAAACTATACCGTCCCTTTATTTAACCCGTGTTCTTCAATAGACACTGAGACACATTTTATATAGGATCAGTATAGTAAAGATACATATATATATAAATATATATATGTATCAATTATTATTCAAGAGGATGGAGCCAATCTCTTTTCAGTTGTGTTCAGTGATAGGAAAAGAAGCAATGGGTACAAACTGAAGCACAGGAAGTTCTGGCTGAATATGAGAGGGCATATCTTTACTATGAGGGTGACGGAGCACTGGAACAGGTTGTCCAGAGAGGTTGTGCAGTCTCCTTCTCTGGAGATATTCAAAACCTGCTTGGATGCCATCCAATGTGCTTTAGGTGATCCTGCTTGGCAGGGGGCTTGGACTAGATGATCATTAGGGGTCCCTGCCAACCTCAACTGTTCTGTGATTATAGGAAAGTTCCATGGAACTGCAGAAGTAAATAAGACAATTGATTTACAAGTACCACAGATTTTTTTTTTTTTTTTTTTTTTTTTTTTTCCCTCCAAATATTCTATGATTCTTTACTGATATTCACTGTTAGGAATATTTTAAAATGTATATTTATGGTTTGGTTTAGGATAAAAATATCTATGTAATCACCAAAACCATATTTCCAGTCTACAAATAACAAATGCTTAATTCTAATGGTGCTAGCCCATCAAAAATAAGAGAATAAGAATATTATATGTCCAATTTAATCATTAATTCCACAATTTCACAAGATGTTTGTGCATGTATATGTAACTCATTTACATTCATCACACAACCAGCAGGTAGATACTGTGCATTTAAACTATACATACCCAATTGTATAGAATATTATTGACTGATAATATTATTGCATTATCATATAGTCTGCATTTCATTGTCTCCATATACTCAATTGTTTCTAAGCTTTCTTGACTTCTTGTTCATGAAGACCTGTCTAAAATCAGGCATCTGTTTTTGATTAGAGTCAGTTGTGATTTACACATATCAACTTCTAATCTTGCTTTAGACATTCGGCCTTCGTGTGGTCACTAGTCCCTACTGGCTGAATGATTTCTAATTTGATTATCCTGCATTAGTCACCATCTACCAGATGTAGACATGAAAAATTTCCCAGTAGGTTTATAAAGTCATTTACGACAGGAAACAATTTTTCAGTGCATTCATCACTTCTGTCTCTATCACGCCATTTCTTTCAACAAAGAGTTTTTGAAATGTAATACCAAAAAAGGAGAAATCATACAGTTCCATCTAACTGTAATTGTGATGTCTGCAAGTTCTTGATATAGCTAAAACTCAGCTGGGCTGTTCATAGAAAAGTTACTCTTCTATTTTCTAAATAACTAAATTCTGTACTTTTTTTTTTTTAATATAATTTTCAGTGATTGCTATATTTTTGAATACATTAAATTTCAGTGGTTTTATAGTATAATTCTGGTCAGCAGCTAAGCACCACACAGCTGCTTTCTCACTCCATCTGCATAGGAATGCAGAAGAAATAAAACCATGAAAACTCATGGGTTGAGATAAAGACAGTTTAATGTTTTGTGGTGTATTTGTTTGTTTGTTTGTTTGTTTTTGTTTGAACATGATGTTATTTGTTATGAAGCACTTCTTTGGTCACTTGGGGTCAGCTGTCCTGACTGTGCGTCCTTCCCACTTTGTGCATCCTCAACCTACTTGCTGACAAGACAGAGTGAGAAATAGAAATGGCCATGTGTACTGGGTATGGCTGGGATGTTAACATTCCCTGCAGCAGCCCATACAGTGCTGTGCTCTGCACTTGCAGCTAGAACAGCAGTGGTATCACACCAGTGTTGTATCTGCTGCTGAGCAGTGTTGGCACAGCATCAGGACTCTCTCTAACCCTCCTAGGGGGTGGGCAAAAAAGTGAGAAAAGAAACATCACCAGGGCAGCTGACCTAAACCAGCCAAAGGGATATTCCATACCATATGATGTCACACTCAGCAATAAAAGGTAGAAAAGGAAGAAGAGGGGAGGGGTGGGCTCTTGTGAAAACATCCGTCCTCCTCCTGAACACCGGCTACGTGTGTTGAGGGCCTGCTTCAAGGACGTGGTTAAGCATCACTTATTTGTGGGAAGTAGAGAGTAATTTCTTTCCTCTGCACTTCCACATAGTCTTTTTTTTTTTTTTTTTTTTTTTTTTCTTTTCCCTTTAGTTACATTGTTTAGTTAATAATAATCTTTCCTTAACAATTATTATTTTTTGTCCTTTAATTAAATTATCTTTGAGTTAAATTATCTTAATTTAAATTTAATTAAATTATCCTGTGAGTTGTTCTTTGTTTTACTTCTTCCCCTCCTCATCTAAGGAGGGGGAATGAGAGAGCGGTTGTGCTGTTTAGCTGCCTGGAACAGTAAAATCACCACACCATGGCAGCGTGCAAGCACTGCTTAGCAATAGGTAAATAATCAGTGTGTTCTCAGAATCACAGAACCACAGAATGGTTAAGGTTGGAAGGGATCTCTGGAAGCCATCTGCTCCAACCCCCTGCTAAGGCAGAGTCATTCAGAGCAGATTGTTCAAGAGCATGTGTAGATGGCTTTTGAAGATCTCCAAATTGTTAGGGACCACGGCTCATAACTTTAGCATATTTTGACTTCCAATTTTATATTTAAATCTACTCTGTCTTGATGGCCTTCTATGAGTATTTTTGTATTTAAAGCAAAGTGAAACAAATATTCTCCTTTTTCATACTCACAAGTGAAAATTTCATGTAAAAATACCGTGGATATCACATTTTCTCTGCCTTTAATGGCAAACAAGTTTGAGAATTTTAGGAACTTCCCAGCAAGTTGAAACTGGGGTTGGTGTCAAAAGGCACAGGAGGACAGCTGACAACTTTGAGGTATTTCACACTGGAATATATATATAGAGAGAGAAGACCAGGAGAAATAAATTATTTAGAATGAGTAATAGAAAAGAAACTATTTACATCCAATAACTGATAACTTAAACCTTGGAAATTCGTCCTATCCCTGAAATCATAAGCTATACAAACACATCTACCTTATATGACTTTAGTACCTTATATTACTATTATAGTTGATCACCCTACTTTTATTGAATGGGGCAGATTACAGAAAACATCATCAGCCATGGAATAAAATGAATTCCTGAAGTACATTTTTTTTTTCTTTTTTCTTTTCTATGTATTCTTCTTAAAAAGTGAAATTTTATATAAAAAATTTCTATTCAAATAGAATGTGAATAGCACATATGGGTAAAAACATGTGTGTGCCTTCTAAATGTAATAATCATAATATATTAACATCAATCACAGATTCACAGAATTGTCTAGGTTGGAAGAGACCTCAAGATCATCGAGTCCAACCTCTGACCTAACACTAACAAGTCCTCCACTAAACCATATCACTAAGTTCTACATCTAAACATCTTTTAAAGACCTCCAGGGATGGTGACTCCACCACTTCCCTGGGCAGCCCATTCCAATGCCTCACAACCCTCTCAATAAAGAAGTTCTTCCTAATACCCAATATTAGTTCTTCCTAATATCCAATATATTCCTAATACCCCTGGTGCAACTTTAGCCCATTTCCCCTCATCCTGTCACCAGGCATGTGGGAGAATAGACCAACCACCACATTGCTAGAGTCTCCATTAATGTGGCTGTATGGCTTATAAAAAGCGATAAGGTCGCCCCTGAGCCTCCTCTTCTCCAGGCTGAACAAGCCCAGCTCCCTCGGCTGCTCCTCGTGGGACTTGTTCTCTGGACCCCTCACCAGCATCATCGCCCTTCTCTGGACTCATTCGAGCACCTTGATGTCCTTCTTGTAGCAAGAGGCCCAAAAATGAACACAGTACTCGAGGTGTGGCCTCACCAGAGCCGAGTACAGGGGGATGATCACTTCCCTAGATCTGCTGGCCACACTGCTTCTTATGCAAGCCAGGATGCTGTTGGCCTTCTTGGCCACCTGAGCACACTGCTGGCTCATATTCAGCTGACTATCCACCAATACTCCCAGGTCCTTCTCCGCCTGGCAGCTTTCTAGCCACTCATCTCCCAGCCTGTAGCTCTGCTTGGGCTTATTGCACCCCAGGTGCAGGACCCAGCACTTGGCCTTGTTGAACTTCATACAGTTGACCTCAGCCCATTAGTCCAGCCAATCCAGATCCTCCTGCAGAGCCTTCCTACCCTCGAGCAGATCGACACAAGAGCCTAACTTGGTGTCATCTGTGAATTTACTGAGGGTGCACTCGATCCCGTCATCCAGATCATTGATAAAGACATTAAAGAGGACCGGCCCCAGTACTGAGCCCTGAGGAACGCCACTAGTGACCGGCCTCCAGCTGGATTTGACTCCATTCACCACAACTCTTTGGGCCTGGCTATCCAGCCAGTTTCTAACCCAAAGAAGCGTATGCCAGTCCAACTCAGGAGCACACAGTTTCTTGAGGAGAATGCTGTGGGAAATGGTGTCAAAAGCCTTACTGAAGTCAAGGTAGACCACATCAATAGCCTTTCCCTCATCCACCAAGCGCGTCACTTTGTCATAGAAGGAGATCAGGTTCTTCAAGCAGGACCTGCCTTTCATAAACCCATGCTGACTGGGCCTGATCACCGGGTTGCCCTGTAAGTGCCACATGATGACACTCAAGATAATCTGCTCCATGAGTTTCCCTGGCACTGAGGTCAAACTGACAGGCCTATAGTTCCCCAGGTCTACCCTCCGGCCCTTCTTGTAGATGGGCGTCACGTTTGCTAGCCACCAGTTGACTGGGACCTTCCCTAATAGCCAGGACTACTGATAAATGATGGTAAGTGGCTTGGCCAGCTCCTCCGCCAGTTCTCTCAGTATCCTCGGTGGATCCCATCTGGCCCCATTGACTTGTTTACATCCAAGTGCCGTAGTAAGTCACCAACCTCATGAATAGTGAGGGCCACATTCTGCTCCCCATTCCCTTCCACCAGTTCAGGGTACTGTGTATCCAGAGAACAACTGGTTTTGCTGCTATACACTGAGGCAAAGAAGGCATTAAGCACCTCTGCCGTTTCCTCATCTTTTGTAACTAAGTTACCCCCCACATCCAGTAAAGGACGGAGACCCTCCTTAGTCCTCCTTTTTGCATTGATGTATTTGTAAAAACATTTTTTGTTGTCTTTAATGGCAGTAGCCAGACTGAGCTCCCAATGAGCTTTGGCCTTTCTAATTTTGTCCCTGCACTGTCTCGCAACATCCTTATAGTCCTCCCGAGTGGCCTGCCCTCTTTTCCAAAGATTGTAAACCCTCTCTTTCCTGCTAAGCTCAAGCCACAAGCTCTCTGTTCAGCCAGGCCGGTCTTCTTCCCCACTGGCTCATCTTTGGGCACGTGGGGACAGACTGCTCCTGCACAATTAACATTTCCTTCTTGAAGAGCGCCCAGACTTCCTGGACTACTCGTCTCTTCAGAACCACCTCCCAAAGGACTCTACTAACCAGTGTCCTGAACGGTTCAAAGTCGGCCCTCCAGAAGTCTAATACAGCGATTTTACTGGTTCCCTTCTTGACTTCTCCAAGAATGGAGAACTACCATTTCATGGTCACTCTGCCCAAGACAGTTTCCAACCACCACATCTCCCACAAGTCCTTCTCTGTTTGTGAAGAGAAGGTCTAGCAGGGCACTTCCCCAGGTAAGCTCACTAACCAGCTGCGTCAGGAAGCTATCTTCCACACTCTCCAGAAACCTCCTAGATTGCTTTCTCTGGGCTGTGTTGTGCTTCCAGGATACGTCTGGGAAGTTGAAGTCCCCCACGAGAAAAAGTGCTGACGATTTTGCAACTTCTGTCAGCTGCCTGTAGAACTTCTCATCAGTCTCCTCATCCTGGTTCGGCTGTCTATAACAGACCCCCACCAGGATGTTTCCCTTGTTGGCCTTCCCACTGATCCTAACCCATAGTGACTCAACCTTATCATTCCCAGACTCAAGTTCCATGACATCAAAACACTCTCCGATATAGAGAGCCACACCACCACCCCTTCCATGCTGCCTCTCCTTTCTTTAGAGCCTATAGCCAGTCATTGCAGCACTCCAGTCGTGAGAGTGGTCCCACCACGTTTCCATGATGGCAACCAAGTTATAGCCTGCCTGCCGCATGATGGCTTCCAGCTCCTCCTGTTTGTTACCCATGCTGTGTGGCCATTCCGTTGGGCCATTGCCTTCTCTCCGAGCCTTGCACAGCTCTAACAAGCCTTATTTCAGCCCTGTCCCTCTTCTTACCTAGCTTAAAGCCCTCTCAATGAGCCCCACCAGCTCCTGGCCTAGGATCTGTTTTTCCCTTAGAGACAGGGACCCATCTGCGGCCATCAGACCGGGTGCCGAGTAAAGAGCCCCATGGTCAAAAAAACACAAAATTTCTGTGTTGGCACCAGCCTCTGAGCCACGTGTTTATCAGGTGTGCTTTCCATGTCCTCTCTGTACCCCTCCCTGCATCTGTAGGGATAGATGACACCACCACCTGTACTCCTGCTCCATCCACTAACTGTCCCAGCCCCCTAAGTCCCATTTGATGGTCTTCAGGCTTCTCTCTTCAATGTCATAACTGACAGCCTGGACTATTACAAGAGGAGAATAGTCAGAGGAGCAAACCAGGTTGGGAAGCTTTCTGGCAATGTCCCTGACCTTGGCCCCAGGGAGGCAGCAGACTTCCCTACGGGTACGGTCAGGCCGACAAATAGGTCCTTCTGTTTCCCTGAGAAGGGAGTCACCCACAACAATCACCCTTCTTTCCTTCTTGGAGGAGGCAGTCATAAGGTGTGGAGTTGACTTCGTCACCCTAGGAATCCTCCTGGGAAGACTTTCTACCTCTTCCTCAGCTACCAGTCTCAAGCTCCAGGGCCTCAAACATGTTGCGTAAGGGCACCTGGGAAGGGGGGGGCAGTGGGGGGGGCATCACCTGTGATGTTGAGCAGGGACCTGTTTCCATTCCTCTTCAGCTTCTGGGTCCCCTCCCTCTGCCCTACAGCGACAGGAAAGGGAGTCCACCCCCATTTGGGGTGTCTCACCCTGGTACCTGTCCTTCAGGTCGCGCAGGGAGTTGCTCCACAAGTCTATCTCCTGCTCACACTCCCTGATATCCCTCAACGTCTTGACCTCCTCCTTCAGTTCTGCCACCAGGCGGACCATTTTGTACACCTGCTTGCACCTCATGCACACAGTCTCTCTGCCCCCCACAGGTGGTAGCAACAGGCTCAGGCACTCCCTGCACCCAGAGACCTGAACTGCTGCAGTTTTGAGCGGGCAGTCAGTCTGGGTGTGTACAGACTTCCTAGAGAGAGCACTGTGCCTGGTGGAGACCATTGCAGCTGACCTAGCGGTAGACTGCCATTAGAGGAGGTGTTCGTATGGGCAGGGGGGAACGCTCTGTCCTGCATGTGTGAACTGCCACACCACTCCCTTCTGACATGCCATGCCCTGTTTGCCCATCCTGATCGCCGCACTCCTGGTCACTCGTGCTCCCAAAGGGCAGCTTTTGAAAGGCCTGGGAGGGGCCTCTGCTGGCTCCGCCTATGCCTCGTTCGCTTCCCTCGCGAGGGCTGATGGGTCCTGGTGGCTCCCTCAAGTGGGCTTGATGCTGGAAAAATTAGCCCTGCCTGTCCAATCCCCTGCTCTATTGTAGAATGCATCTGCCCCGGAGCCGATTGCCTTGGCAAGCGTCCAATCAAATCAAATAAATATTTATCCTTTAAATTTAAAACCAAGATAGCTAAGTGCAAGCCCTGGCAATAACTATGAGATTCTAGGGAAAAAAAAAAAAAAAAAAAAAAAAAAAAAAGTAAAACTGAAAACTGTAAAACTGTTGCTAAATGTGGATCTTTTAAAGACATATAGTCTACAGCATAATAGGAATGAGCACTTGTATTATCATCCAGTTATTCACATGTATAAACTTGCAATTAGAACAGTGCATATTGAAGCATCACTGTATATCCATTAAATTTGTAATACTCATTTTAACTTGTCTGATTTTTATTTAAACTTCATTTCACTTGAAACTTATTTTAGTTCTTTTTATTTATTTACTTTATTTTGTTTTATGGGCACTTTACATATGAATCCCTCCAGCAATTCCTTTCTATTTCTTTGTAATGAAGAGTGAGGACAGTGATTGTCCCATTCACAGAAGAACTTAGAAGCTGTTCAAGTACTTCATCTGAGAAAAGAACTTTTGGTGAGCTACTAAGGTCTACTAAGGACTCATAACTCATGTCTTATATTGAAAGAATTTTAAGAAAAATATTAACTTTTCATCCAAGAAGAACAAGATGTACCTTACAGATAGGACATTTAAATATCAGGCCTGAAATTCTGTCAGACATTCAAGACTTCCTTTTCTCACTTCAGGAAAGTTAGTTCACCTGTTTTTTCCTGTAATATTTTATTCCTCCATGTGTAGCTAAGGAATAACACCAAAGCAGGCTGACCTGAAAATGTGTAGCTTTTGTTGAATGTCTGAATGAAGACAAAATTACGTTTTATGAAGTTGAGAATGGAGTATGATTAAGGGGGAGCAAAAGAAAGACAGGAAGTAGAAGCAGTAATATAATTCCTTTTCTGAGTTTTCTTCCTGGTAGGCATTGTCCAAAGATAATTTGTTAATATATACGCTTTTACTGAAATGATGGAGTAGTAAGGAAAAAAAAAAAACTTCAAAAATTTTCTAAACACTTTGATATTATTTTATTTATTTATTTATTTATTTATTTATTTGTGGGGGAGTGGGGGTGGGCTGGAGACAGTCTGAATAGACTAACTTAAATACTGTACATGTAGCTTATCTTTGTGCTCTGTGTAATTAAGGGATGGAGATTGCTAATCACTTGTAACAAAGAGTATTTTTTTCCTTACTCACTTCCATTATTTTCTTTATTCCCATAAGCTATTTTTATTATTCCTAACAGGTTAAATAGACATCTCTGAAAAATCTGTTTAGTTATAGCAATGGAAATCCGTTATAATTTGCTGGACCTTGTTGCAAGCTTCAGTTCTTCATGGCTGTTATATCCAGTGACAGGAGAATACCATGAACAGTTTGAAATGCAGTATTCTTGGCCTTGAATTCTGTGGCTTATTTTGATATAAGGTAATTAAGCATTGCCTAAGGCAAGGGGAAGTGTGCATTTTTATTTTTTATTTTTTTTTCAGGGGTACATTGGTAATAGCATGAGCTGGGTTGCTCTTGGAAGGCTTTTCTGTTTATTCTCGTACTCATCACCAGCTCATATTTCTGTTTGTTTCTCCATGGGCCACTTTGAGTAAAGCAGATATGTATTTACTCTGTGATCTACAGCTAAGGCATATTTCCGTAGCTGGGAACTGGCTGATTCTGAGCTGAAATTTGACATGTGGTTTATTTTAATGGGAAATTTCTTTTGTTTCATCATGGTATTTGTCATCTCAAAGTAACTGCAAGTTGTGCTCATACATCCTCTCTCTTGTGTGGGATTTCCCCTGTGATAGGAAAAAAATAGCAGTATGTCATGAAATTTGAGTACTGAAAGGGAACACCTTTTCTCAATCTTCAACTATTTGAAATTTAAAGTAATAACATCCCAGCAAGAAGACAGGCAGGTGATTATCAAAGTACTTTTTTTTTTTTTTTTTTTTTTTCACTTTGACATAGAAGTGGAATAACACAGAGGCTGCTGTGAGACACCTAGAAAAAAACATATCCCCCAACTCTCTCCAAAAGAAAATGTATGCCAACATTTTCAAACATAGGACATCTGTCTTGAAGCACCTAAATAATCTTACCTGCTTTTCAGGTTTAAGTTTTCATCTAGAGAATGTCAGTAGAAGGATCATTGTTCATTGCATGTGAAAATCAGGATGTGTTTCTGTAGGTTAACATTTTTCCACCAAACTTTGAAATTATAGCCATACATGAAGATGTTGAAGATACTACCCAGTTTATGCATGACAGATTTTGAGAACTGGCTTCAGGGACCTAAAAAAAAAACCACACGTTTATACATTCTGGAACTTTGACATATGCAAATTGGTCAATGGATTTGAGTCTATAATAGTGACTTAATTGCTTGCTGATTTTTTTTTTTTTTTCAGATGAGGTTGTTCTGTGAAGTAAACATGGAAGCACATTCTATAAAAGCTCTTACATTTTTGACAGCAATACCAAGAAATGAATATTGGTCTCTTATTGGAAAAAAAAAATAAATGACATTTTCTAAAACATTGATTAGCCTTTCGCCAGTTCCCTCACAATTAAGATTCAGAATAAAAAAAGTCCCCCTGAAAATGCTGGCAATGAACTACAAGGTATTATGGTGCAGAAGAAATTTCTACTTGACTGACCCCCTTCATCTGTATCTGGAGAAAAGCATAAGCCTTCCTGAACTCTTGTACAAGGGAGGAGGGCAGTTACGTGCGTGGACCAAAAAGGGAAAGATGGGGCTAAAGGCATACCTAACAGAGTGAAATCAATGGACAAAAGATGATGACCTACACTCTACAAAATATTTAGTAACATGTAGCATAATCAAACCGTGTTATTGCATCTTACCTCAATTTCCAGGATGGCCAAGTAAAGTGCATTTGTTATGCTTTGCAAGCATTTACTTTCTGTATCTAAAGCAACAGTGCTGAACAGGATATTGTATTTACCTTCTCTACTCTTTAAATGAACCTGATAGGTTTGGGTTAATCACAGAATCACAGAAAGGCTGAGTTTCGAAGGGACCTCTAAAGATCTAAAGTCCAACCCCCTTATTATTATGTATTTCATAGTGCTACTTCTGAGCTGGGTATACTGATTAGTTTTTGTAGAATGATATGTATACAAATACTATAAAGTATCTGGAATAAAGTACTGTGCTGTATGATGAAAAAACAAAAACAAAAAAAAAAAAGAAAAAAAAAAAGAAAAAGAAAAACAACCCACACCTGAACACTATGCTGCTGCTTCTTAGCTTGGTTGGGTCTTGTCTACCAGTTATGAAAAAAAACTTCATGGCACTTTTAGTTAAATTCCTTATAAATTATGACTATTTTTCTCTTCAGTAGCATTTTTCTGCCATTCGAAGACAAGTAAACAGGATAATGAATGAATACATTTTCAATGCTTTATTCATATTATTCAAATATAGGAGGCTCAAAATGTAGGTCAAAAGTAAAAATAAAACTGAACATTTTTCACATGTGGAAATATGTTATACATATAAAAAATTCTAGATCTTTATGGTCATGGGCAGTTCTAGTCTTAACAATCATCAGCAATGATTTCATCTTCTTTTTTTAACTCAGTGTTAATAGTTTCCCTCCCTGTTTCTAAGTATCTTCTCTTTCTTCTCAACACATATTTTTATTATTATAATTATTATTTTTTAGGAAAGGCAAAGAAATCTAAAACTACTTTACCACCCAGATCTGCCCTACCCAAGTGTTATAATGGAACTGAGATGCCTATTTTAAAACCATTGTGGCAAAGGGAAAGAGAAAAATTTCTATAGGGAAAAAATGTGGTCCTGGTTGGACTCATTTGACCTACAACTGTTGTTACTTTCTCTTCATGGGGATAATCCATGGGATCAATATAAAAGAGATGTGGTGAATGGAGCCAAGTCCAGTTGGAGGCCAGTCACTAGTGGCGTCCCCCAGGGCTCGGTGCTGGGGCCGGTTCTCTTTAATATCTTTATCGATGATCTGGACGAGGGCATCGAGTGCACCCTCAGTAAGTTTGCAGATGACACCAAGTTAGGCTCTTGTGTCGATCTGCTCGAGGGTAGGAAAGCTCTGCAGGAGGATCTGGATAGGCTGGACCTATGGGCTGAGGTCAACTGCATGAAGTTTAACAAGGCCAAGTGCCGGGTCCTGCACCTAGGGCGCAATAACCCCAAGCAGAGCTACAGGCTGGGAGAGGAATGGTTGGAGAGCTGCCAGGCAGAGAAGGACCTGGGAGTGATGGTGGATAGTCAGCTGAATATGAGCCAGCAGTGTGCTCAGGTGGCCAAGAAGGCCAACGGCATCCTGGCTTGTATCAGGAACAGTGTGACCAGCAGGGCTAGGGAGGTGATCGTCCCCCTGTACTCAGCTCTGGTGAGGCCGCACCTCGAGTACTGTGTTCAGTTTTGGGCCCCTCGCTACAAGAAGGACATGGAGGTGCTCGAGCGGGTCCAGAGAATGGCGACGAAGCTGGTGAGGGGCCTGGAGAACAAGTCCTACGAGGAGCGGCTGAGGGAGCTGGGCTTGTTCAGCCTGGAGAAGAGGAGGCTCAGGGGCGACCTTATCACTCTTTATAGGTACCTCAAGGGAGGCTGTAGCGAGGTGGGGGTTGGCCTGTTCTCCCACGTGCCTGGTGACAGGACGAGGGGGAATGGGCTTAAGTTGAGCCAGGGGAGTTTTAGGTTAGATGTTAGGAAGAACTTCTTCACTGAAAGGGTTGTGAGGCATTGGAACAGGCTGCCCAGGGAAGTGGTGGAGTCACCATCCCTGGAAGTCTTCAAAAGACGTTTAGATGTAGAGCTTAGGGATATGGTTTAGCGGGGACTGCTAGTGTTAGGTCAGAGGTTGGACTCGATGATCTTGAGGTCTCTTCCAACCTAGAAATTCTGTGATTCTGCGATTCTGTGAGAATATGCATATGAAACATATAGATGATAAATTAAGCTGGATGAAGATTGTCACTGTTTGTCAGGAATTGTGCTCAGTGTAATGGGAACTCAGTAGAAACTGGAAAAAAAATAAGGAACATAAGAACATCTGTTTTTATTCAGATTGAAAAGTCATCTGTGCCAATATTGCATTCTTGATAGCAGTCAGCAAATGGTTCAGTAACTGCACAGCCATGAAGCATCCAGTCAACACTGGTTGGGGATTTCTCAAACTGAAGATTGCACCACATCATCAGGTTAATTAGATTCTGATGGATCTTCCATTCCTTAATTTGTTTAATGTGCTTTTGAACCCATTTACACTTCTGGCAATGAAAGCAATCTGTGGCAGTGAGTTCCACGATATGATGAGGTGTTGTGTGAAAAAGTACTCCTTTTATTTCCTTTAGACTTACTGCCTGATAATTCTACTTGGTGTTTTCTCATTCTCAAGCTATAAGGTATAGTGAATGATTATTCCCCTGTCACTTTCTTTATCCCATTCTTGATTTTCCAACCTATCACATCACCCTCAGTTGTCTCAGTTTTATCTCTTTCATTTATTTATTTATTTATTTATTTTTCTGAGAGGAGTTCTGGTCTATTTAAAATATTTTCATATGGGAAGCATTCCTTACCTCTCATTATCCTTGTCACAGCTCTCTATACTTTTACAGCTTGCTTTTTTTTTTTTTTTTAATATATCTATATCTATCTATATCTATATCTATATCTATATCTATATCTATATCTATATCTATATCTATCTATACCTATTTGGAGAGGAGGATAAGGAGTACTTTACATGGAATGGAAGGCCAGAGTTTGCTATGGCTTTATAGAGTGGTTGCAAGGCTCCTTATTCTGTCTTTTAGCATTCTATTTTTCTCTGATTGTGGGTGATCACTGATCTGATGTTTGCAGAGAAGTAACAATGATCCGAACATCCACATTGACAGCATTGTAGAGTCTATCATGATGTGTAAGTAGTTAGGTTTTCTTTCAACTATTTTGTATTTGTCAACACTTAATTTTCATTTGACCTTTTAATATCCAATCATCTAGTATCATGAAATCAATCTTCAACTATTTGCAGTCAGCTTCTGGCATGACAGCTTTGAATACACATATATCAATAAATAAATAATCTTGTGCTTTTCTTCACCTCAAGCCATTTATGTTTAGCCATATGCATTGAAATGTAGATCCTCATGGTCTTCCAACAGTAACATTTCTAAACTAATTAATTATTTTCATTATGTATTTCCCAGATTATAACCAACCATTAATCTGAGAGGGGACTTTTCCTTTTAGGCTAAGAAGTTTGGTGAGAAAATTTTGAAAGGTCTTTGAAAACCTAAGAAGAAGGTGTGTATCAATTATCTCATCTGTAATCCTAGATTCTCTCAATCTTCAGTGAAGCATGATTCTGCCCCCTCTCTCCTTCCCCCCCCCAGTCATGTTCAGTATTCCCTATTACATCATATTTTTTTCATGTGTTTAGTTATGCAGTCCAGCTGCTTGGTTCAGGACAAAAGAGGCTTACTGGTGTGTATTTTCCTGGATTTCTTATGACAGCTTCCTTGAAGACTCAGCTTTTCATTCAGCAACTTCTGGTATCCAAGCTGATTGGAGCAATTCTGACAATATCAAATATAATCAATTTTTGAATTTCAGGGGAAAACTACTTAGCTCTCTTCATGTTATCAATGATAAATAGCTCATCAGAACACTGAAAATTATCTAAGCACTCTTCAGTTTTAGATATTTACTTGGACGTGTTTGCCATAAGGAAAGGCTCAGTGTCAGTGTATACCTATGTTCCTCCATAGTGAACACCAAAGTAAATCACTATTGCTGCTCTGGTTGTATCTTGTTGGAGAAATTATTTTATATTGTTTATACTATCTATCAACCCTGAAGAAAAAAGGGCAAGGATCCTGGTTTTGATGTGTTTAAAGTTGTTTTATTAGTAGTCTTTATCCTAGTATTATTCAACAAAGTGATCTTATTCCAGACACAATCACAGAATCACAGAATTGTCTAGGTTGGAAGAGACCTCAAGATCATCAAGTCCAACCTCTGACCTAACACTAACAAGTCCTCCACTAAACCGTATCTCTAAGCTCAACATCTAAACATCTTTTAAAGACCTCCAGGGATGGTGACTCCACCACTTCCCTGGGCAGCCCATTCCAATGCCTCACAACCCTCTCAATAAAGAAGTTCTTCCTAATATCCAACCTAAAACACCCCTGGTGCAACTTTACACTGTTCCCCCTTGTACTGTCACCAGGCACATGAGAGAATAGACCAACCCCCACCTCACTAAAGCCTCCTTTAATGTACTTATAAAGAGCGATAAGGTCACCCCGAGCCTCCTTTTGTCCAGGCTGAACAAGCCCAGCTCCCTCAGCCGCTCCTCGTAGGACTTGTTCTCCAGACCCTTCACCAGCTTCGTCGCCCTTCTCTGGACTCTTTCCTACACCTCTGTCCTTTTTGTAGCGAGGGGCGAGACTACCCAGAGTTTACAGATTATTCCATTTCCTTTTCTTGAAAGTATTTTCCACTTTTCCACTTCTTGATGAATACCTTTCTTTTTCTAATACATTGTGTTATTCTTTTGTGGTTAATGTCTGTGGATCTTTTAAGGTCTCTTTGGATAGGACATACATGCTTACTATGGGTCTTATACCATTTTAAAACAATATTCTTGCCACCTGTAAGCAGTTGTCTGCAGAGAGTGTGGGAGGCAGATATCTGCTAATAGCATGTTTAAAGACAAGAAAGTTTTTTTATTACAGAAGCTCAATTATTTCACCATATCTGAGACTAGGATTCACAGCTTTGAAAACTATTTAAATTATCCCTGTTGAAACAAATTAAAACAAACAAACAAACAAATAAGACAATGCTAATATAAAGAAAAAGTCGTTAACAAAAAATGCAACAGTAGAAAGATTGTTTCAGGTCATACGAAATGTTCATTGATCTTACTGCTGAAAGGATCAATATATTATCTTACTTCTTTAAGGGAAATGTTTAATAATTTATTGAATTAAGAAAGGATCATGATTGCCCACCTGGAGATCACTACAGAAAAGATGGCAAAAAAATAAAAAAATTTGAAAAGGTTTTAGTATTTCTCCAGAGCTTTCTATGCATGATACACAAGGAAGCATCATGTAAAACTGCTGAGGGTTAACCCCAGTAGGTAGCGAAGCACCACACAACTGCTTTCTCACTCCATCTGCATTGGAATGCAGATTAAAACTGGAAGGGTAAAACCAAGAAAACTCATGGGTTGAGATAAAGACAGTTTAATAGGTAAAGCAAAAGTTGCATGTGCAAGCAAACTAATACGTAAATAAATAAATAAATAAAGGAATTAATTCATTACTTCTCATTGGCAGGCAAAGGTTTAGCTATTTCCGGGAAAGCAGGGCTCCATCACACACAACAGTTACTTGGGAAGATAAACACCATAACTCCAAACATCTCCCCTTTTTTTCTTCTTTCCCCTAGCTTTCTATCTATTAATTTATTTTATTAGTTTATTTTATTTATTTATTTTTGCTGAGCGTGATGATATATGGTATGGAGAACCACTTTAGTCAATTGGGGTCAACTGTGCCTCCTTCCCAATTTATGCATGCCCAACCTACTTGGTGACAAGACAGAGTGAGAAATAGAAAAGGCCATGGCAGTGTGTATGCACTGTTTAGAAATAGTTAAAACATCCATGTATTCACTCTTCTGGTCACAAATCCAAAACATAGCAGCATAAGAGCTACTGTGAAGAAAATTAACTCTATTCCAGCCGAAATCAATACAAAAGCACAGAAACAGTAACTGGAACATAATGTTTTATCAAGTGCACACTTTGTTCATTGACTGTGAGAATTAAGTTTCTTTGCTCTAGCTCCAGAGAGAAGCTGTTTCAGGAAGTGCAGCCAGAATGAGCAGGCAACATCTTATGATTTTGGCATTTGGGACCCTCTTCTTGAAAGAGGACTATATGTAGTAGAGTTCACTTTTGAGGAACTTTGAATACAGGTTTCTTGCGTCTAAGTATTTGATCTGGCATGTGATAAACATCAAGAGAAGAACATAGCTGCTGCTTCTCTGGCAGCTGTCCTTCTGAATGAATGCCTGTGGCATTTGTGTTTTCAGAAGAAATCAGCACTTCTAACTAGAATTAAATGTTTTCTGAACCCATAACTGGGGCTTTCATGACAAATTATGCAAAATATTTGACATATGGTCTTTTATTTAAATTGACAATTAAAGGTGCCATTCAAAACCATGTAATTAATATGTGATGTGGAACAGTTCTTCAGTTTGGAGGGATCTTTCCAGTTCAATAGATAGCGTAACTTGGTCGAGTAGATCATCTTACTTAGTAGATCATCTCCTGCAATACACTTTTCTGTCCTGAAAAGCTAACTTCAGACTAACATTTCTCAGTATATTACCTATTCTCTCTAAATATCTTCTTCAGGATGATCATAAATGAGGTCAAATCCAGTTTATCTACTTTATAAAAAATCCTGCTTTTTTTTTTTTTTTTTTTTTTTTTTTACTAAGTGCCCTTTTTTTAATTAGAAATGTGAACAGTATTCAGTAGACAGGAAATAAATGTCTTCTTTTCCAAGAAATGGCTATAAATTTTGCTATATAGTAAGAATCTTGTGCCTTTTGTTAGGGGAAAAAAAAAAACATTAAATATAAAGAACACTATTTTTGTTGTTTTAATTAAAACAGAATGTTTTCACCTAGTTAACTGTCATGAGCTAAAAAAAAAAAAAAAAAAGCATATTCCAATTTCCATTTTCTATGGCACATCATAATTTCAGTAAGAATTGGCTCCAAAAGTATGAAGCAGTAAAGTCCCAAAATTAGTATGGATAAATTGGATGGAGTAATATTGACTTTAATGATCTCTTGTTCTCTACGTGGGCTTACACATTCAGAAAGGACAACAAGTTCTACATCTTTCAGCTGCTGAGTTTTGGATTTAGTCTTATTTTTAAGATTCTTTCCACTCTACTATTTTGTCGAACTGTAACCAGCAATCTAGATCTTTCTCCCAAAGCTATCAAATGGAGATATAAACATAAAGTTTAATTTTCAAAAAAGTTTAGAGCTGCTGAAGTCAAATGTTCATTAAGTGAAAAAAGATATTTTCTTTGGTTCTAAGGTTCAGCAGCCTCACCTCAGTGCCTGGGAAGATTATGGAAAATAATCTTCCCTGGAAGCAATGTCAAGGCGTATGCAAGACAAAGCATCTTGGAGATCTTGGTGATATCTTGGTGATCCAAGACAGCCAGCATGGCTTCACCAAGGGTGAATCATGCCTGACCAATCTGGTGTCTTTCTACGATGGAGTGACTGCATCAGTTGACAAAGGAAGACCAATTGATGTCATCTATCTGGACTTCTGCCAGGCCTTTGTCACAGTCACACATGACATCCTAATCTCTAAATTGGAGAGATATGGATTTTATGGATGGACTATTCAGTGGATAAGGAACTGGCTTGAAGATCACACCCAGAGAGTGGTGATCAATGGATCTATGTCTGGTGACAAGTGGTGTACCTCAGGGGGTCTTCCCTCAGACTGGTACTGTTTAATATCTTCATCAATGACATAGTAAGATCGACTGCACCCTCAGCAAATTTGAAGATGACACCAAGCTGAGTGGTATGATGGAAGGAAGGGATACCATTTAAAGGGACCTGGACAGGCTTGAGAAGTGGGCCAATGTTAACCTAATGAGGTTCAACAAGCCTAAAAGCACCTGGGCTGTGTAATCCTGGACATGAGTACATACTAGGAGAGTTCATTGAGACCAGCCCTGAGGAGAAGAACCTGGGGGTTCTGATGGATGAAAAGCTCAACATGAGTCAGCAGTGTGTACTTGCAGTTCAGAAGGCCAACTTCATCCTGGGCTGCATGAAAAGAGGAATGGCCAGCAGGTTGAGGGAGCTGTTTGTTCCCCTCTACTCAGTCCTTGTGAGGTTCCACTTGGAATACTGTGTCCACGTCTGGAGCCCCCAGTAAAAGAAGGATGTAGAGCTGATAGAGCAGGTCCAGAGGAGGGCAACAAAGATGATCAAGGGACTAGAACACCTCTCCTACAAAGATACAAAGATAGTCTGAGAGAGCTGGGTCTGTTCAGCCTAAAGAAGAGAAGGCTCCAGGGTGACCTCACTGCAGCCTATCAAGACATAAAGAGATCTTATAAAGAGAGTGGAGAAGGACTCTTAACTTGGGAAGGTCAAGGGGGAATGGTTTTGAACTAAAAGAGGAGAGATTTAGATTAGAGTTTAGAAGGAAATTTTTCACTCAGAGGGTGTTGAGGCGCTGGAACATATTGCCCAGATGAGGCCCTGAGCAACCTGATTTAGTGGATGGTGTCCCTGCCTATATGGCAGGGGGGTTGGAGAAGATGATCTTCGAGGTCCCTTCAAACCCAGGCCATTCTATGATTCTGTGATGATTTTATAATCCCATGTGCTTGTAACCTCCCCTTCATACACTAGAGTTGTATTCAAAAAGTAGGATGTTGGAATCAGATCAAGCAGAAGGAATCTTTACACTGTAACTTAGTGGTTAAGGAGAAAAATGACCAGAGACTTTCTGGTTAGAGGAAGCTGCTGCATCTCTTCCCAGGATTTCTTAGAAAGATGCCAACTGCCTGGCACTGGATAGAGATGTAGGATATGGACCTCAAGCAGAGGTACATAAAAGTCCTGTAATTACAGGATCTTCCTCTGCTCATTATACTCTCTTTCAGGATTACTGTTCAAAGGCATCTAACTCCCTCTGTTGGCTCTATTTTTTTTAATTTTTTTTTTAAATGTATGGGTCAGGCTGCTAAGTGTGCAAAACAAACTGGTTGGATCTTTGAAGATCTTGATCTTATTCTTTTGTGTCACTAAAGACTATTACAGGATAGCAGGCCCTGCCACAGAGCTCCTTTGCACTAATCTTTCCTGAGATAAATGTTGAAAAAGGAGAGTGAAGAAATAAGATATTTTGCATAAGCCATGGGACAGTCTGCTATCTAAAATCTGTAAAGCCTCTCTAGATCTCTAAATAAAATAATATGAAAATCTGATAAGATGTGCAAGACTTGGTTTTCTTCATTGTCTAGTGTAATTTCCAGTTCTATGGGAGTATTGCTTTGTCTATAGCTTCTGTATTAGAGGAACACAAGTCCTATAAGTCCTTTGGTAGTGGTGGATGAAGTCTCTAAGCAACTATCCATCGTACCTGAGAAGTCATGGAGTCTGGTGAAGTTACTACTGACTGGAAAAGAAAAGGAAATATGACCCCACTTTTAAAAAAAGGAAAAAGAAACAGTGAGGGAAGTCCAGGCTAGGCAGTCTCACTTCTGTGCCTGACAAGATCATTGAGCAGATCCTCCTGGAAAATATGCTAAGGTGTGTGGAAAATAAAGAGGTCACTGGTGACAGCCAACATGGCTTCACTAAGGGCAAATCATGCCTGAAAAAATTTGTGGCCTTCTACAATGGGGTTACAGCATTTATGGATAAGGGAAGAGCAACTGATGTCATCTACCCGGACTTGTGCAAAGCATTCGACACTGTCCTGCACAACATCTTTGTCTCCAATTTGGATAGGCATGTATTTTATGCATGGACCACTTGGTGGACAAGGAATTGGCTGGATGGTCACACTAGGCTGCAGTCACCAGCTCAGTGCTCAGGTGGAGACGGGCAACAAGTAATGATCCTCAGGGGTCAGTACTGGGACTGCTATTATTCAACATCTTTATCAGCAATATGAACAGTAGGATTGAGTGCATCCTCAGCAAGTTTGTGGATGACACCCAGATAAGTGGTTGACATGCTACAGGGAAGGGATGCCTCCCAGTGGGACCATGACAGGCTTGAGAAATGGACCTGTGTGAACCTCATGAAGTTCAACAGTGCCAACTGCTAGATCCTGCACCTGGATCAGAACAATTCCAAAAATGAATACAGGCTAGGAGATGAGTGGATGCACAACATCCTGTTGGAGAAGGACTAGGGGTACTGGTGGAAGGACTAGGTACATGAGCTGGTAATATACACAGAAAGCTCACAATTTTGATGAGCTATATCAAAAGAAGAGTGACCAGCAGGTTGAGGAAGGTGATTCTCCATGTCTATTCTGTTCAATACATTCAGCTCTGGGTCCTGTAACATAAGACAGACATATATACCTGGTACAGTATGTCCAGAGGAGGGGAACAAGAGTGTTCAGAGGGCTGGAGCAGGTTATCTATGAAGACAGGCTGAAGGAGTTGTGGTTGTTCAGCCTGGAGAAGAGAAGGCTCTGGGGAGACCTCATTGCAGGCTTCCAGTACCTAAAAGGGACCTATAGAAAAGCTAGGGAGGGACTCTTTCAGGGGGTGTAGTGATAGGACAAGGTGGAAAGGCTTTAAACTAAAAAGGGTAGATACACATTAAACATTAGGAAGAAGTTCTTTACTCTGAGGGTGATGTGACACTGGAACAGATTTCCCAGAGAAGTTGTGGATGTCCCATCCCTGGAAGTGTTCGACACCAGATTGGATGGGACTTGGGGCAACCTGATCTAGAGGAAGGTGTCCCTGCCCATGGCAGGAGGGAATTAGATGATCTTTAACTTCCCTTCCAACCCAAATCGTTCTATGAATCTATGTTTTTCTACAGTTTTATAAGTCACTAGCAATGAATCCCAGTGCATAGACCTCCTAATTATTGATTTCTTACCAACAATCCCAAACAACATATCTGGAAGTAGAAATGGTTCCATATGTGAAAGATATAAATATTCCTTTACTCAAAGAATAAATGGTTCCACATTTGAAATGTATAGATGTTCCTTTACTGAAATATCATGTTTAGAACCCAGAGTTTTTATTTCTTTTATTGTAAGATAAAGACAAATTGTAACTCCTATGTTTTCTGTTGCCTCATGGTAATAGTAATTTTAGAAAATCACTGGTAGAACAACAGCATAAATAGCAATTCATGGTATATGACAGTAAAAAAATAAATTTGCTGCTCTTTTTGTGTTATGACACATAGAAACTGTTCACAAACTAATCTGTATTTGCCTTTTAAGAGGCACCTGCTGATCTTTTTCCCCGTGAGCTCCTGTCACCTGCACATTCTGGCAGGATAGACATCTTTCTGCTGCTGTACTGTTGTACACTCCTGTCTGCATGAGAGAAGGAAATTGCTGAAGGAATAAACTCCTTATAAGTTAAATATTTTATGTCAAACATTTAATGCATTAAATGGTTTACTTATGCTTTGAAGGGTGTAAGTTTATGGTTTTTTTTGTTTGTTTGTTTGTTTGTTTTTTTTTAATATATATTTGAAGTAATTGTGTGCTTTTTTTTTTTTTTTTTTTTTTTTTTTCCTTGTACCTTTAATCCTCTGTCCTTTGAGTCTGTTACATAATCATTGATTTAATTTATCATTTGCATTGTCTGTCCTTAAAGCTTTACCACACAACAAAAAGAACACTTTAAGGAGTCAGAATACTGACACCAAAAAATTTCCCCTGAAATCCCCTGTACATAAAGGATGATTAATTTCACAGCTGTGAATAAGGCCTGGCCTTACTTAGTGTGTACAATGTATAAACAATGCATGTACAAATTTATATGCACTGAAACAAAAAAAAATAGCATAAAGTTTATTTGGCTAAGAACAAACATTACATCAGTCTAATATTCGAAATTCCCCAGAGATAGGATGTATTCCCCGGCTTTGCAAAATGATAATTTGATGGTCTAATAGTTTTTTATAGAGACGTTATAATACTAGGCAGATGTTTAATTCAGACATAGTCCATAGTACTAAACTCATGTGTTTGCTTTTAATATAGCTACACCAAGATGCAGTAGATACATTGGGTTTTAATCAGGAAGTTTTGGTTTCAAACAGCATGCTGTTTCACAAAATAATGTATGGAATAAGAACACAATGTTTTTCAAGTTATCTCAGTCCAATCTCTATAACTGAGAGAAGTGATAAGAAAGGGATCAAACCTGTGACATCTATCTTTATAACTGGGTTTGGATATTGGGCTTTAATTTTGGTCATTGCCACATGCTGTAAGTTTTGATTTTAAGTACCAAATGCTGCAGATGTCACAGGCTCTGCTGTTGTGCATTCACAAATCTGCCTCAATGTTAGCACAGAGAAACCTGACATCTATTCTAAGTTTAAAATCCTACTGGGGTTTGGAAAACAGGGATAAGATCCAACTCATAACCTGAAACATCTAAACATGCCTACATCTGAAATAAGCATCTCAGCTCCCATTACAGTTTGCGTCCGTAATCCAACACAAGCTTGTAGTGACATTTGGGATGGTTGCTCTAGGGTAACCCAAATGACCATGTGGATGAGACAGGTCAGATACACAATCCAGAGGAACATAGTCCTCTTTTGGACCATTGGCTGGAGTCAATGAAGGCATCATAGATGGCATTAAACACCCCAGTAAAAAAATGACTTGAATCTTTATACAGTGTAGTCAATGACACCTAGGGGGCTATTCATCTCATCCTAAAGTAAATACCTTCAAAGTAAATGGGCAAGATTTGTTTTAAGAGCATGTGCAGTTAATTTTTTAGATATGTTAGGGTAACTGGTTCAGTTGTATGGAGGTGGCAGATATGATGCAGAACTTCTGGGACAGTCATATTCTTCTGGCAGCTGGAAGCAAGGTAAGGTACCCTAAGTATCTCCAGTGGCATTTCTTGCCTATGACTATGTGTGGGTCTCTGAATCCCATACCAAACAACTCTCCAGATTCCGTTGATGTTATCTTTTCTTTTACCTCACATATTGTGTGGCATTTAAATCTAGGTGTTTTTGTGAGATAGATTTCAGCCTAGAGGTTTTCTCTGCCTGTATGTCAATTGGCTGTCACATATGAGACATCCTAATAATGTGTCTTATATACATTAAAACAACAACCTTTATATTTAGTGACCGGATTTTTATTTTTTTTTTAGGTATTGAGTGAAGCATATCTCATATAATATTTCTCTTCCATTAGTTTCAAAGTGAATCAGAAGGACATTTGTAAAGTGACAGAAGTAGAAATGGGTGGTCTGTAATTACCAAATGAGCCAGTGGCAGAGCCAGAATGAGCAGATAAATCTTCATAATCTCTGGAAAGTCCTGATGGGTGCACAAAGTCCCCCTGTAAGGGCTTCAATCACTTTGTGTGTCTTAAGCCTTCAATGTTTATTACCTAAGGTAATTCTACAAATCTTGGTCATTGTGTTCAGCATGTAACTTCATCTTTCTCTTTGCAAAAATAATGTTTTTTTTTTTTTTTTTTTTTTTTTTTTTTCATGTTTCAAGTTCATTTATGCAATATCCTGATAGATTAATATCTTGCTAACATAGAAATCTGTGCATTTAATGAATCCAAATCAAACAAACAAACAAACAAACACACTTGTTTATCAGGGGAAAAAAAAAGAAAATCACTGTTTTTCTTCTTGGGCTACTTAAGTTATCAGTTCAGAAAATCTCCATTTTGCAAAGTCTGAACTTTTGCTGGGGAAAAAAAAAAAAACAACACACCATAACAGAGTGATTCACTGACTGAGTCAGAGCTTCCTTTCTCCCTCTTCCTTTCTCCCTCCCCATTACTCTCCCCATGCACTCCTGCCCCTCTTAAAATGTTTCTTTTCTTTTGAAAGCTGAAAATAAATGATTGATTGCAAGCTACTTGGCTGCTCTGGCTCAGTCCTCTGTTCCTAGTAACAGATTCAATCCTGTTTTCAGCTTTTCTAAGGAAGTCTGAGACTTTCATGTGTTTGTGAGTGCTGTCTGGAATAGTCACTCTGCATCTGTGAGTTATAGTCCTGGAAAAGCACAGCCAGACTGAAGCTAGGTTATTTCTATATGGTAAAAAAAGGGCAATGCCAGATTTTGGCACACCATAGCCACTGAGTATCTGACTTTGAAACTTAATATGATTTTCATGCAAGGGCTTTATTTTGATGACAATATTGTATATAAAAACACCTGGGAATCTACTGACCTCGTTTGAGGGTGTGTCTGATAACTTTTCAATAAAGCCTGAAGGGAATAATTCTCACCTCTCAGGCAAGTATTTAAGGCTTCATTCATATTTGAAGCTTGCTCTTTGAATAGCATAAGTGATTTTATAGTTACCTAACATGAACAAAAGAGATAGAATTTGATCCTAGTATAATATGTGTGTGTGCAAGAGAGAAAAAGAGATGCTGGAAACATTTTTGTGAAACTGGAGTCTTGTTGTTTTTAGCATTCCTATTTACAGTGGAAATCCTTTCCCTACAGTCAATCCAAAACCTATTCAACTCAATAGGTTTTTGGATCTCTGTCATCTGCAGCTATGGCAGACAAACAAACTTTTATTAACTGTAATATGACCTTAGTACTTTCAGCCTGTTAGGAAAAATAAAATAAAATAAAATAAAATAAAATAAAATAAAATAAAATAAAATAAAATAAAATAAAATCTGGCTTTGGGTCATTTCAGGGAGCTTACTGAAGTGTTTTTTTCTAATGTGTTTTGTTTCTAAGCAATTTCCAAGCAGAAGGAAGCAGGAGAACATGTAAGCACACATTTAGTTGTTTTAAGTGTCTTGTGCAGGAGCATGTTTGAATACAGTTTCAAAACACTTTGTTTCCCTGATATTCCTTTATTCATCAGCAAGCTTTACAGCACTTTGAGGTCAGAAAATCACCAAAAGTCCAAATAAATAAATAATTAAAAATAAATTATGCTTGAAAACATCCAAAGGAAATATTCATGCCATTGAGCTGGCATGAGCTGTTGCTTCCTTGATACACTGGTTAGGACCCAGCCTGAAGTGTTTCATTTTGTCCACATGCTTGAGATTTGTGGCAACGAGTCCATGAAAGCATCATTATTCTTGTTTATGAAAGTTCAAATATTCTGAAGATGAAATAACAAAGCTTAAGATGGAGTCAACAACTGACAAGCTTCAAATTGTTCTCTTTCCTCTGCAAACTCTTGGGGTACCTACTCACTTTTAACTGAAAAAAAGCTGGATAGTTATGTGCTTTTGGAGGTTAATTTCTTGGTAGTTGAAAGAGAGAAAAAATAGAGAATGTGAATACTGCTACTTTGTCCCTGGTTGACATAAGGTGCTTAATGAATTCACAAGAATATTGTAATGAGAGATATAATGCAAAAAATGTAACATTAAAAATGTATTAAGTAAATCACTAAGGTCACCAAAATAAGCTATTAAAATCCACAGGATTAAAATACACACCTCTGGAAAATCTAGCTGTGATGTTTTTAACACAGTGTCTCTGTCTATTTTTTTACCTTACCACTTTGCTGGACAGTCTAGAAATGAGTGATAGAAGAAATGTGTTTGCAACTGAAGCTAGAAGTGTTGGAGTTGCACCAATGAATCTGTATTGAGGCATAAACATATTTGCTTCTATTACCCCTGGTTCTGTTGCATAACTTCTGGCATAAAAACAAAGCAGAAACATGAGGGGTTTAAACCTTAAACTGATGCAGCTGTTTAGTCTGGTGCAATGAAGTCAGTGCCTGCATAAGATGTTCAGCTAGGAGACTGAATTCTTGCCACAAGTAAGAACTAGCAGTGAGGTTCAGTTTACTTTCTGTGTTACTCCAGTCAACCAAACCTGCACAAAGATGGCACAGTCTTCCTCTGTATTTAAAAGGATTTTCACTTGCTCCTTTCTTTATTTATCATGATTCCTAAGATTACAGATGATCTCATTATTTATCATTAACTCAGTGAATCTCAGTAAGATCAAGCTTATACCTAAGCCAAGTTTATGATTCTGCTGCTGTTGGAAGGGAAAAATCTTACTGAATTTTTGGCAGCTCACAAGAACTCAACACTGACTCGAGTAAGCTCTGGATTTTCTTTCTACTCAATCATTTCTGATTAGCATCTATTTCAAGTACATTTCTGATTAGCATCTTCACTGGACAAAGTCAGATTTGGAATCTGTGTTCATTCCATGAATGCAGCTTCCAAAATATTTTGTTTTTACAAAAGACATTCCACAAGCATGACTAAGCACACTCGTGTTCTACTACAAGCTACTTTATTAAAGGAAACTTTTTATAAGTTTATGTAGAAGTGTCAGTAAAAATAGGCAGAAGTCCTTTTAATGAGCCACAGTTCTACAAATCCTTAAGTCCTTCAGGAATTTTTACTATTTTAAAACAGGGGGCTCAAGGATAGGTTTAAAATTACAGTTTATATATAAAAACTGATTTAGGACAGACTAATCTAGATTGTGCCATTGACGCTCAATCCCAAGTCTTTTGAACCTTTTGCTGAAAGAAGAGGTAAAATTTTGGAACCTTACCTCCCACGTGTGCCTCCTTTGCTTGATATAGTAGACTTTTGCCTAATTAATTTATTTTAATTATATCCCAACAAAATTTCATTTATAAATGTGACATTCCAAAATATTAAATACTTTATATAAATAATACATGCATTAAATACTATATTAAAAGAAAAATTTTCAGGTCTCAAGAAAAGTATGCATATTTTCTAAATATGCTTATCTACATTTTTATTGTATTGTATTGTATTGTATTTTTCTTTTCCAAGTGCTCATGTCATTACAAATATCAGCAAATTCAGTTTGGAAACTGATGTAAAGAGTATGAACTGACAATCTAAAATAATAGGTTTTATTTGTTTGTTTGTTTCCACAGGGAAAGGAAGAACTTCATAATCAACATTTTTGACTTTCCTGATAAAACAAGACATAACTGATCCTAAATTTATTTAAAGGAAAATACTTTTCCTTTGCAAGCAGTGAAATATGAATGACAAGAGCATTCTGAGAGGAAAAAAGTCCTGCCTGACCTGAGTCAGAGACATACATCATGACCTTTCAAGAAATAATCCAGGAACAGTACCTAGGACAGTACCTTGGGGATGTTCCTAGGCAAGCATCCTGTCTGGCCTGTTTAAAGGCAGTCATAGGGCAATATCATATTAACATTTACAGATGGGTTTCCCCTGGGGTGCAAAATCCGTCCAGGAGAGTGCTACTGAAGGTAAATCAGGTATAGAAATGAAAATTTGTTCATTAGTTTTGACTCAGGGACAATTCTGCAATATACATAATGAAAGTCTTGAAATATCCCAGTACTTTTCTGCTAAAAGATCACAACATAATTTATGGAGACTTATTCCATATTTAGAAGAAAACTTCAGTCCTCTTGAGCATTCAGAATTTAATTTGACTTTGAGAATGTTCAGAAAAAAAATTTCACTTAGCTAGTGCTTATTGTAATGACGTATACCTTCATCCATTGACAGCATAATTTTTCCAGGGACTCAACCACTTCCTAAAAAAAAATAAAATTAAATTAATCCCTGGAGGTCTTTAAAAGATGTTTAGATGTAGAGCTTAGTGATATGGTTTAGTGGAGGACTTGTTAGTGTTAGGTCAGAGGTTGGACTCGATGATCTAGAGGTCTCTTCCAACCTAGAAATTCTGTGATTCTGTGATAACTGGAAACTAGGAACTAATCATTTAAAGATTAATTTTCTGGATTCCTAATTCAATTTAAATAGCTTCAGATTTTTCACATTAGTATATAGACTGAGTCCATCATTTAACATACAGTGTGTACATGGAAAAACACATCAATAATTCCTCTCTATTACTATTAGCATAGAAAAATCAGGACAGAATCTGATTAGTAGAAATCTGTTGATAAACTGAATGGAAATAATACCTTCTGTCCATTCACATTAAATTTATAGATAAGGATAATTCTGGATTGGTTTACAATAACACCTTTTTTTTTTTTTTTTTTTTTTTTTTTTTTTTCTCTAAAAGTATATGGGTATTGATTAGTATTAATTAAAATTCAGCAACAACTAAGGTGATTAAAGTTGTCATTCACTTGCCTGTGTTATGAAAAACAGATAAGAAAGCTTTTGAGTTAGGATCTGGCTTTAGCTGGATTTCTAAATCTGTCTCAGATCAGCTTTCATAAGATTTCCAATAGAAAAAGAAGCATGCACACATACATGTGCATTAACAGTCAACAGAGTGACTAGAGTTATAATGTTTAGAATAGAGTTCTTTTGGGGAACTAATTCTTCCTTCCTAGATGCCCTGAATTCTGAGATGCTATTGGTGATAACTGTGACTAAGTAATATAAAATAGATCTTTATTTAGTATGCAAAACCACCTCATTTCACCTAGTAAAAAAATATGTTCACATAAGAGTGGTTGCAAAAGTCCAGTCTGGAAGTAAAAAAAACACTGCTGCTTTCTCTAGAGTAAATAAACCTTTGGTGTAGGTTGTTCTTTGAGCATTCTATTAATGTGTCTGAAAATAAAATTACTGGAAAGAATCTAAGAAGATTAAAAAGAACAGACAGAGATGTAAATAGTGTAATCACCTGTTCATTTTCAAATACAATGTTTTACTTGGATACTAGCAAGTCCAATATTTTCTGTTTCTATGTATGAATGATAAGATTTTGGTTTCTAAAGAAGAGTTTTTAGATTCAAAAGGTTAATGTTTATTTAGCATTTAAGAGAGAAATGAGATCAGTATTAGTACTGCAAACATTTTTCATTATGAAAATTTAGTTATTGGCTGGTTTAGAAGTTGAAAATACCATGAGGAAAGCACAGGACACTAATCTCCTTCATGACAGTGACAATTCCCAGAACTGTTTAATACCAGTAAATGCTCTCATATATTTGAAAAAGAGCAGTATTTCATATGGATAGAATCCAAAATACCACAGTTATTCACATTTTAAAAGCATATTTTTGAGTTTGTTCTCACTCAGTTGGTAGTCTTATATTTTTTGTCAAAAAGTAGATTGCAGGTTGAATTTTGGCAGGTATTTATTGTTATTCAAAGTCAGCAGATCTAGAACAATATACCCTGAGGAGTTACAGTTGAGGAACGACCCTAGAGAGCTTCCAAAATATCATCTCTGTTTAGCAGATTTGATAGTTTTCTCCTTTCTTCAACACAGTTCTTTGAAGCCCAGCTGTCTTTTCCTGTTTCTAAAACAGTGTTATAAGCTTCTATTTTTCTGTATGTTTTCAATCTAGCTATTCATTCTCTTTACATCATTTCTCACATATTCATTTTATTCGGGATAACTTCTGAACTTGTTTTACCTTAGGACCTTCCAAATAAAAGATATTATTTTCCAGCTTCTAAAATATTTCAGTTTTTGGAGCATCAGCTTTTAAGCCTTGATTCAATATTTTCTTGATTTCAGTTCAAGAATAAAACTAATCTTTTTTTTTTTTTTTTCTTTTTTTTTTTTCTTTTTTTTTTCCCATAAGTGGAATTTCATGAGTTCCAAGGATTCCTCATGGCTTTCATAAAATAGATTTCAACTAAGAATTTCAGTACTAAAATAATGTTGATACCAAAGTAAGAATTAATACCCATGTTTCCACCTGCTCACCTGTTTTTGTTCTTTACTACTATGAAATTTCAATTAAAAAAAATTGGCAATAATAATGTTAACATTTTGTTTGTTTGATTGTTTGTTTTATGTTCATAAATACTTTTTAAAAAGCACTCCCTAACTAGCACTCCTGATATACTTCAATGAGATCTTGCTCATTTCCCTTTCATAATAAATAGATAGATTAGATAGATAGATAGATAGATAGATAGGTAGATATTATCAGGCAAGTATGATAATGCTTCTTCATCCTGTTTGAAAATCTTGAAAAGCCTAAAGTTCACCCAGTGCCTCTGGAACTGAGAGACACCAGATTTAGTTAGTTAGTTAGTTAGTTAGTTAGTTAGTTAGCTATTTTTTATTTTTACTTCTAAATACTAACAAATAATGTGAATGTAAACCAATTTTTTCTACATAAGCAATCAAATTAACATTGAATTTCAAAGTATATTCATTAGAACAACAGTGTGATTCAAACGCAAATATGTGTGCAGGGAAGGAAACGTTTATAGACAATGACTTCATAGTTCTCATGTTGCCTTTGTTATAGGTAGTAAAACTTAAATGGTACAACCAACAGAAGACTGTTAATATGACAAGGAGAAAACAAATCCTATAGCATACTATATGACAGCCAAAGATAAATAAACAATGAAAGGTACTATTACTATACCATTTGTTACATTTCATCATGTCTGTTCAGATAACTCCTTGAGAAAAATTAGATGTAGTCATGTAAAGTTCAAGTAGATTGAATCTATTTAGGTGGAGTGCATTGGAACTGAAGATCTGAATCACCCCTGCCAATATACATGTCTTTCACATAACCCCTCACTTCAGAGTCACTTTTTAAAACATGGCCTGGTTATATTTCCTTTCTTCTAGCTGCAGTAAGGGTCAGGGGTACAGGATTTTTTTGAACAAGTGCCCTGGACTCTCTTTTGAGGTATTAAGCCAACTTTCTCTAGCGGCCAACTTAGATTTGTCTTGGAGAATTTTTCTAGGGTGCAAAAAACAAGTATGCTGTGCAAAATTTTACTATAGTCTCCTTAGTCTCTTCGTGCTTTATTTGTATTATATATATAGTGCAATTTGGTAAATGCAATATTTTATACATTTTCATATTCATATCATATTCAGATAACTCTTCCGCTGTAATGAAGGTAGACAGAATGTTTGTTTAATAACAAAAACCCAAACCAATGCCTTACATTAATTAGCACCTGATTCAATGGACCAGAAGCACAGTATGCCAGGTATTTTAGGGCACAAAATAGCATCTGAGCTATAGCTTAAAACAAGAAATATGCTACACTTGGTAAATTGCAGGGACACACAATTCAGCATTGCTATATTTTATATAATTTTATGTAGCAATTTTTAGCTAAATGATACATTTAAGGAACAGAGTGGAGGAACGTCATGAGATAGTAATGGGAATGTTTGTGGGAAAACCTTTCTAACCAAGACAGGTAAGTAAGAAACTGACCAAGGTGGTGATGCAGAATAACATCATAAATCCAAGGGATTAAAGAGATGACTTTCTGATGCTGAATGAGAAATAGCAGAAATTAAATGAGACTTGTATAATTGTCTAAATTGAATACACTTTCATCTGCTCTGAAGGGAATAAGCAGAGGAACAATTCTCCATTTAAGATCAGAGAATCGTAGAATGGTTTTTGTTGGAAGGAACCTTAGAGATCACCCACTTCCAACCCCCCTCACCCTGCAGGATCATTATCTGATAGGCATCTGGAAGGTCTATACTAGCTCTGTTTTCTGTTCTTGGCTTTGTGCTCTGAGAGGTTTTAAGGTTAAATTATGCCAGTGAATGCTTGTATTTAAGAAATGGGCGAAAGTTAGTACATCATCAATTTTAGCCCTCAGTCTCTGAATTGACTTTTACTTTATTATACCATGTACAGCCTTTGTTGGACAAGGATATTTAACTATGCCTGGGTGTTTAGTCATTTTTTTTCTTGGAACTAATTAAATTCAATATGTTTTTTTTTTTTTTTTTTAATTAATTTAATTGAAATAAATATTGAAATAAATTAATGTTTATTCAGCTTTTGTCTCATGACCAGAGATATTCAGTGCTGACAGTATTTATACAATAGATATTTATATATAAAAACTTGATTCAGTCAAACTAAATTGTCCCATCTGCTATTTTATTCCAAGGCATTTTAGTGTCAAGTCCTGAAATGTATACCACCTCAGTAGTTGTGTATACAGTTGTTGCAAGAGATCCATATCCTGAAGAAACTATTGAAATAGATTATAATACATGCTCAAAAAAATGTTATGTAACCAATAGTGCACATTCGGTAACCTGATTTCTCATTGGGCATGCCTAGATGGAAACCTCCCATGTGGAGACTGCTAAGATGAAGCAGTATGAATCTTCTCCATTAAAGCAGGAGGTGCTGAGAGGCAGGACTTCAGAAATTCTGTGCAGTACTCCACAGTGCATCATAGATATGCCCTGCTTCAACTTCTCTGTCTGAAAAAAAGCCAAAGATAAACAGAAGTTCCTCTAAATCTTTGTGAAAACTGTGAGGGAGGTATCAGTGGAAAGATGATGTAGCCTGTTAAGTCTGTGAAACTAAACTGGAGTGCCATTGATTGAAACGTCACTTAACAGAAGGATTACTGAACAGGAATGCCATTTAGATGCAAGGATTAGGACATTCACATATCAGTGTAAAGGACATATTTTGCAAGAGATAAATTATGCTTTAAGAATGGATTTTTGGTTAATTATACACGTGAATGAATGAAAATGTCAATCATTTTAATTACTGTTTTATAAAATGAGCATTTTTTCATTTACTCTCTCCCCCCCACATCCCCCACACACACACTTCCCCCCCCCCCCCCCCCCCCCCCCCCCCCCCCCCCCCCCCCCAATTCATTGCATTTGTATTGCAATGGAAATTGGGCAGACATCTGTGTTTGAGTGTAACTTTGATTTCAGTGGTCTTCTGTAGGTACGTTAGACTGTTCAACAGAAAATGTTGTAGGATCAAGACCCTGGAAATCCTACTAATGTTCCTAGCTCATATTAGTCTTCTCTTAACTTTAAAAGAGAAGAAAATGCCACTTTGGAGATTGCAGTCTTTAGATTTCATGTGTTCCTTATCTTTCTCTTTTTTTACCTAGTCAGTCCAGGGCAGAATCATGAAACTTGTGGTGCTCTTGTGAAATTGTCTTGTCTGACAGCAGAAGAATGGTTGATATGTATAAGACTGAAGATGTGTTCTTCAATTTCATTGAAAGCAAATTCAAGTAACTATATTTAAAAATTTTCCATGAAAACTCAGAGACACCATAAAATGAAGAGAGTTACATTTTCTTGTATTTGTCATTGCCTTCAGAGACTAATTTGTCTTCACTATAATGGCTTGAATAGATACCTGATAGACCTTTGATATTTTTTATCACCCTTCTTGCTCACACTTCTAAATTTTCATCATGTAAAGTGTCACATATCTTTATAAAAAAAAAAATAAAAAATAAAAATCCAGTGATTGCAGAACAGTCTTGGTTGGCTGTTACACTACAGAATTCTAGTTGGGTCAATGAAATCTATATAAATTGTACACATATTCTACCAAATTATTTAAATGTTTAAGTGTATTAGAAACAAAAGAAAACTTTATAATAATTTAGCCCCATTGCTAGGTGGAGACTTTTTTTAAATTTCCCATTTTTCTCGCATTTTTCTAATGTGAGGAAGACAGGTATATTTAGTGTTTCTGCGATATATTTGAAAAGCAGCAAGCTTCTTCAACTGCAGTGATAGGAGATTTTTTTTTGATGAAAATTCTTTTCTTTTAAGTGACAAATTCTTGACAAATGCATAGTAATTTGCATTGGAAAACGGTAACTGAGGTCCACAGCAGAATTTTGGACTGAAGACAAATAAATAAATAAAGATTTTAAAACCTAAGAGAACAAGTGCCCAGACTGGGAATTAACTGAGAATAAAGTTAATAGAAATCCATGTTAAACTGGGAATAGTTGATCTTTTGCCTGTGAGTCTCACAGTAAACTGCAATTCCAAAACAGAAACAGAATGGAGTAAATGACCCATATATATTGTAATACCATTCTTCTTTCTCTGAGCCAAGAACTTATTGTTCAAAGTTCAAGTAAAATAACATACCAGATCTTCCCAACTGACACTGACTAGCCATACCTAAGCAAGGACACTTTCATATATTTTTGTGTTATCATGCTTGTATAAGGAAAGATTTTCTTCTGCTAGTATGTAATTCCAAACAGTAGAGCATACAAATAGGAAACAGATTTTCTTCTGTATTCATACATCCTAAGACTCAAGGTCTGTAAAATAAAATGATTTATGGTTCCGAGCATTATCAAAAATAAATTTTACAATATAAAAATAATTGGAAAGTATGGAAATGAAAATTTAACAGGATTCACAGTTCTTCTGAAGTTTGAAATTAGATCTTTTTTTTTTTTTTTTTTTTTTTTTTTTTTTTTTATGGTCTGTCCTCATATGATTAATATCAACTCACAGTATGCTATTTTCAAGAGCACTTTCTAAAACAGCTTAAGGAAAAAAATCATATTGCTCATTTAACCATTTTGTTTTTCATTTTTCTTTCTGCGTTCTTTAGCTAAAACAGCTACATTCTTTTTAGTTGATCCAGATAGTGAATGATTTATAAAAGCTCTGAACCAGCTCTGGATTATGAAACCAACTCTAGAGTAAGACTAAAAAATGATCTGTAAACAATGTTTATTCCAAAGAGTGTTTCTTTGTTAAACTCTTCCTGTTTCTTTCTATTGATTTTAAAGAAGGATTTTGCTTTAAGATGTATTGTGCAATAAAAGTCCCGTGGAGAGGGGAAGAGGATTAGACAATAGGAGTGGCAATGCTTCAGGAAGAATTTACTCCAACCATTTCCACTACCCCTTTTTGTATCTGACACTTACCTTGCAGTAAAATGGTTAAAATAAAAAATATTTTTATATTTATAAAAGCATGTTTTCAGTTCAAGACTATGTACTAACATTCATTTTTACTACAAACTCCTCAAAACTGAAGTTGAGGAGAGATGCCTTGGAAAATCACAGCTTACAAAAACAAAGATTAAATACAATTCCAGTGCACATACTTGGGACAGTTTCTGTTGATTTTATTAGGGTTCAAACTGAGTCATAAGATATTTAACACAAACTCTAAATGGATTCTGTCAAAAATCTGAAGTACCACAGAAAAATTATTTGTGTATCAGAAGCTCCTCACTATGGCAGATATAAAATAATCCAACATAACCTGTGGAATGAAACACTGTTAGAGTCTGCAGAAAGACAGAGATGGAGAAGACACATGCAGGGAAACATTCAATTGAATTTTAGATGTTTAGATGTCTAAATTTGAACTAAATAAACCTTAATTGTATTTATTTGTATGTATATATGTATGTATTTTTTATTTGTATGTATATATGTATGTATTTTTATTTCATTAATCATAATCATGTCCTATATTTTTTTTTTTACAACTTTTTATTTTATTTTTTTAAACAAGATAATATACATTCATCTTCATGAAAGTATGCTGTATCATATGTGTGTCATGCCATGTGTCCCCTGAGGCAAAGATGTCCTTCCTGGATCTCACTAGGCATAAGAAAGGAATGCAAGAATGATTTACAGCTGCTCAGAGGAGAGGGAAAAATTGTAAATAATTTCTGGAAAGATATATAAATTATAATATGTCTTTGCTGTTCTAGTTTTTAGTCATGTTTTAACTAACCCAATGAAAATATTCATATCCAGTTTTATCTCTGATGTTCTACCTGAGAAAAACATGGTGAATTTTTTAGACAGATGGTAACATATATCTCCACTAAGAGTATGTGAAAGGAGATGAGCACTCAGTAGGGATTTAGAGTTTGTCTTGACTGTTTTTAAAGCAATCAGTAACTTTTAAGTTTTCATAGCAGAATCAGCTTATGGGTAAGCTCTTCTCCCCCTGCAGCTTCTGTAGAGTCTCCATTTCTCAGCTTTTCATACTATTTGTTCAGCCAGTATGGGGAATTTTCTATGGAAATAACTATAGATATGTATCCATTACTTTCTTAAATTCCAGTTTCTGTCTCCACTGCTGTTGTCTTTTGTTAACTTCACGTCAATCAGGGAGAGAAGAGACTAATGTCCACCTAATACTTTGTAAAGGAATCAAGGAAAGCCTTTGCCAGTTAAGACTTAAAGATCTTTGCTGGAATGCAGGCTGTAAGATCTCAAAACTCTTTCTGCAAAGGAAGGAATGGTTTGCCTGGGATGAGATCCCAAAGCTTGCGGCTGAAGTTATCCCTTGAGGCACCAAGATTTTGGTCTCATGTATCAGATTTTGTAACCAAGCTTTAATCAAGTTCACTGTTGTTCTCTATTATATGACATAGACAAGAACATTAAATTTGTGGAAAAGTTGCATAGTCAAAAGAATGAGCTTGCTTTAGTAATATTGTATTTTGTTTTTTCTTAAATAAGTGTTGTTTACAATTCTCAATTTGCTTACAAGAATGAAGAAAAATATCCTAATCTAAACTGCATACATCCCCTGGATTTCCTTTAAAGAGATAGTTTTTAATTGGCTGAAGCGTTTGTTAATTCAGAATTATATCCGTAAGTCTCATGATGATGAACAATTACAAAAACAAAATGCAAAAGATAGTTGAGGAGTGCAAATTTCATAAAAATGTATAGCCCCAAATGAAGAAAGTTTGAAGAATGGGTTTATTGTTTCTGCATGTGTCTTATTTATTTTATGCACTTTAACATGTCCAGATGGCAAGTTGTTGTTTCAGAGACAAAATCAATAACAGAATAGAAAGAAAGAAACAAACAAAAAATATCAACAACAATACAAATAAACCACCTAAATCATACACTGATAGAATCACAGTAAAAAACAAAATCATAAATAATGAGGATATATTTTTGTGTAGGTAAGTAATTCCTGCATCTTCTTTTTGGAATTATGTTTAACCACATAATAAATAGACAACTAAGAAATCATTTTTATTATTATTTTTTTCTCTTCATTATTAATTTTAATAAACTCAAAATTTTATTGTTTTAAAGAAAAAAATCCCAAATATGAAAAAAATCAGTTTCATTATCACATCACCATAATTTAATCATCAGTTACTTGTACTAGTTACAATTCTTAAGCATTTTGGAATACGTAGTGGTGTGAAAAGATGATATATAGGTTATTTACACTGCATTGTGTGTACTGAAAACATGGGCTTGCAAAAATCCAAATGGTGTTAGGCATTAAACATATTTTATCCCTTTACTTCATGAAAAAAATTAAGAGGAAGGTATACTGAACATAGAAAAGACTAGGAAGTAATATGAGAAGATAAAACAGAAGAGAAATATGGGAAGTTATTAAAAATGTGAGAAATCTGGAAAAAATAGGAAAGAAATAATATGAAGAAAAAGAAGTGAGAACTGTAGAAAGACAATGTGAAAAGAGGCTGAGATGAAGGCACACATTTAATATTGTTAGTAAAGTATTTCCAGACTAAAGTAATGCATCTGTAGTATTATATCTTGATTATATTTATTATAAACCGTAATTCCATGGTGTAGTGGACTTCCATGCCTGTGCTCCAATCTTCAGATTTTTGTCACTTTTTGGATCTTCCTTTCTACAATGATAGTCTCCAAGAAGTCATTATATGTTTTGCTGAGCTAAAGTTTTTGTCATATTTATGCAGCTTCCATTTAGAATCAATCGGACATAAAATTGCATGGTTAGCTTGTAATACAAATTTTATTTTATAGGGGAAAAAAATAATTCTTGCATAAATTCTGGCTAGGACAAATGGGTGTAGGAACAGTCCCAAAACATATGGGTTAAATTAGCGCCTGCTGAGTTGCAGTGCCAGCAGTTGTCTGATTTAATGACATAATTTTAAATAATTAGAGGGGGGTCTTGAGCATCCTCCATGTGATTTTCTGATGGATTAATTTTAAACAGAGACACAGGGAACATTTGGGACAACTAGTGTGAACGTGTTTCTGTTGGTTAACAGTTAATAATTGCCCTAGTTTCTTGTTCCATTTCTTCTTCAGAAAAACATAATTAATTCAAGTGTGCTGGCCAGTGATATACATAGCATGTGCTTCAAAAAGATAACTTCTGCAATAAAAAAAAAAAAAAAAAAAAGAGATGGTCAGAGTGGGACAGGAAGCAGGACTGAATCAAGATGAAATGGATTGATCAAGCAAAGTCTATTACATCTTCTTAGGCCAGGAATATGAAGTTATTTACAATCTAATATTTACAACAAAGTAAAATAACCTTAGAATTGTCATTTTAGATACTGATCATGCTTCTGAGGTTTAGGAGTGAAAATAAAGCGAGAAAGTCTGGTTTGCTTGTGCCTGAGGAGCTCTTCCTAATAGATGAATTAAATTTAATCTCAATGTTATTTTCAATGATTGCTGCAAAACCGTTCTTTTGTTTCAGCTTCAAAAAATATCTTTTGTTTCTTGATGTTAGATGTTATCTGTTTTTAGAGGGTACTTTTCATATTCTTAAGACTAAAAGAATACTGCAAGAATACTGGAGTTTCAGTTAGGTAACTGAGATCAGAATCTGACCCAAAAATTATTTTATGAAAATGTTATAAAAGAATGTAGGTATATGTATTGAACATAGAGAGTCATTTAGAAAGTGAATGTGAAGAATCAGAATTTAAATTCAAATTTCGATGTACCAAATCACCCTAATATGGATTACTGGAATCTAGAAATAAAAACTACAGGGACAGAAGGCTGGATGTTTTCTGAATGAAATATTTAGCATATTTAGCTCATGAGTTGATAA
This sequence comes from Aythya fuligula, assembly GCF_009819795.1. Taxonomy (NCBI): domain Eukaryota; kingdom Metazoa; phylum Chordata; class Aves; order Anseriformes; family Anatidae; genus Aythya; species Aythya fuligula. The sequence continues at coordinate 10,925,610 of NC_045559.1, forward strand.
TAATTTTGAAACTTGAGTAAAACAGTTTGAATTGATAATTTTTACTTTGCAAAATTTTTACTATTTTTTGAAAAAAACAATGGGTTTCTTGACAGATTTGTGTGTGTGTGTGTGTGGGGGGGGGGGTTATTCATTAAAGAATTCCTACTTTTTACCTTTCAATGTACTTACAGACTCCGAGAAATTTCCCTTATTTACATTTTTAGATTACTTTCTCTGTACTTGTGTATGCTTAGTCAAATGAAGTAATAGAAGAAATGAAAATGAATGGAAATCTTTCATTTTCCAAGTGATATCACTGTCAGAAATAAATTTTTAGGAAAATTAATTTTCAGTACAACCAGAATGAACTTTATTCACTTAAAAATATGTTGGCAAAGCAATTCCAAACAGTTGCACTCAAAAATAGTGACATCTGCATGATCTCTTGCATCAATATCATATCATTTACACAGACTTAGAGGTGGTAAATCAACATATTAAGAACAAATGTTGTTTTAATTATACTTGCTTCCATCTTGAAAAAGTTAATTGTGTTCTTGTATTAAAAATAAATAAATACATAAGTAATCATTAGCAATAATTTTACAAGCTTTAAAGCCGGAAAGGACTTCCTCAATCAGCTGCTCTGTTTTTTCTTTAGCACACTCCAAATTAGTATGGTAGGGAACTGAGAGCAGTCCAGATTCTGACCTCAACTGTCTGACCTGATTTTCAGATGAAATGAACACTCAAAATTTAAGCTGAAGTTAGCAGGTCGTGCAGCTGTTTGGTTTGCTTGCCAATCAGCCTGTTGGCCTGAAAATAAGAAAGCAGCATCAAACTGGCTAAGAACTGGCAAAGACCAACACTGGTTATTAACAGTAATAAAAAGGTATTACTTTTATAATGGCTTGACCTACTTTATTTTAAGAAAGAATATTCAGTATAGTTAATTTATTTTGGAATACATCATCATGAAACTTAAATGGAAGTTTTAACTCATTTTAGATAGTAGCATTCATATTACAATACCTAGTGTAATGTTGTAGACTTGATAGGAAAACACTGTCCAATCTCTGTGATTTTCACAAGGGGCTTGCGACAGAGTCAAAATATGTTTTTTCATTTTACTGAACTTTTTTTGTGTGACACAGCTTTTCAAGAGTCCGAAAGTTTATTATCTATACAAACTGCATTATAAAATTGGTTATTAATGTACTGCTTAACTTTCTTAGAATAAAACTGGTGAAGTAATAGAAAGATTGTATTCCCAAATGTGAGATTCAGAACAATTTCTTTGAGAATCAAAATCTGCACAGTTTAAAATATCTACTGCTTTCTTGGTACAGTGATGGAGCACATATAACACATTCAGTTGCATTAGATGCTATCTAAAGATTACAATTAAAGATTGTTCATTAAACTGGTAGGTACATAATAAATACCCATCCAGAGGGACCCTGACAGGCTTGAGAGGTAGGCCTCTGAAAACATCATGAAGTTCAGCAAGGCCAAGTGCAAGGTCTTGCATTTGGACCAGGCAATCCCAAGTACAAATACAGACTGGGTGGAGAATGGATTGTGAGCAGCCCTGAGGAGAAGGATCTGGAAGTGCTGGTGGATAAGAAGCTCAACATGAGCTGGCAATGTGTGTTTGCAGCTGAGAAAGACAACTGTATCCTGGGCTGCATCAAAGGCAGCGTGGCTAGCAGGTTGAGGGAGGTGATTCTTCCCCTCTTGTGAGACCCCACCTGGAGTACTGTGTTCAGCTCTGAAGCCCCCAGCACAAGAAGGATACAAACATATTAGGAGTCCAGACAATGGCCACAAAGATGATCAAAGATCTGGAGAACCTTTCCTATGAAGACAGATTTACGGAGATGGGATTGTTCAGCCTTGGGAAGAGAAGGCTCTGGGTAGACTTCATAGGAGCCTTCCAGTACCTAAAAGGGGCCTACAGGAAAGGTGGGGAGGGACTCTTTTTTGGGGGGTGTAGCAATAGAACAAGGGGTAATGGCTTTAAACTAAAAAAGGTAGATTTAGATTAAATATGAGGAAGAAATTCACTCTGAGGATGATGAGATACTGGAACAGGTTACCCAGAGAAGCTGTCAATGCCCCATCCCTGGAAGCATTTGAGGTCAGGTTGGATGAGACTTGGGGTAACCTCATCTAGAGGAAGGTGTCCCTGCCCATGGCAGGGGGATTGGATTTAGATGATCTTTAACTTCACTTCAAACCCCAACCATTCTGTTACTCTATTACTATATGATTATATGATGCTTTCCATGTGCTCTTTTCTGCATGCTCTCTGTTCTCCACTAGTCTTCAATGAACACAGTGAAGTAAGCTTAAAATAGCTGCCCATGTGCAGAACAGCCCTTCACTCATTCTTTATTAGAGCAAATGTATAAATGAAATTGTTTTCAGCAAAATCAGCCATATCCACTGTTATCCACTTTGTCTCTACTATCAGATGGGAGAGTTTCTAGAAAGCTTGGGCCATGGGAAGGTGAAGTCATGCTATGTTTAATTTTCCTCTGACGTCAAATTTCTTGCAAGGATTTTTCTTCCATAGTCTAAAAGCCAGTTTTCATGAATCCATTGCATTTCTTAATTAGTCCCAGGAACAGATTTTAGATGTACAAGATGATTTTATATATATATTTATTTATTTATTTATTTATTTTTCTGAAAATTCAACTCAGGGAATACAATAACAGCAAAATACACTTTCTAAGAAAAAAAAAAAAAGACTTTTAGAAGGAGACCTAAATAAAATCCAGAGCAGAACTTAAAGATGAGATGGGAAGTGAAGAGAGGAGAGGAGAGGAGAGGAGAGGAGAGGAGAGGAGAGGAGAGGAGAGGAGAGGAGAGGAGAGGAGAGGAGAGGAGAGGAGAGGAGAGGAGAGGAGAGGAGAGGAGAGGAGAGGAGAGGAGAGGAGAGGAGAGGAGAGGAGAGGAGAGGAGAGGAGAGGAGAGGAGAGGAGAGGAGAGGAGAGGAGAGGAGAGGAGAGGAGAGGAGAGGAAAGATATATTTTTTTCCTGTACTTTTTAATGATTGCATTGATTACAAAGGACTGTTTGGGAATTGTTGAACAGGAACACAAAATCACCTACTTTATTGATCTGGAAAAAAGCTATGTGATTACTGTTAAATTTTACTCTCTTAAATGGGTGAAAGAGTAAATAAGTACTGCCAAGATCTGAAACAATACTTAGCAGTTTTTGTAGGCTAAATGTGCTTTTCCTTACATCAACTGGCATACAATGCTACAGTGAATGTTCAAATAATCAAAACAGGATTTTTCCCATTTCAATGGTTCCTTGAGGCTTGTGTTCTGTTTTCTTTTTGGCTCTATGCAGGATACCTCAAAATAAATTTTAGTACTTTTACTTCTGTGTTATCTACTTATTTGCTCTTAATATCTATCATTTCGATACAGTTATATTATTGCTACTTTCTTTGGACTATGAAGTCCTTGCTACTTCTCACTAGAGGAGTTCAGAAGTCTGAGGCAATGATAGCAATAGAATGCATTTTATATCTGCAGAAGTAGCTGTTATTTCAAATGGTGTGTCTGATAAAACTTTTATTATTATTATTATTTTTTCAGAACTTTCCTGTGCTGTGTCACCCCACAACCAGCTAGAACATCAGGCAAACAACAACATTGCATTTTGCATTAAGTATACTTGTGAAAATTGGAAAAATAACAAGAAAAACACATGGCTTATCTGCGTAAGACACAGAGACTATATTTACTTCCAACTCACTGAGAGTCAATAGCAGCAGATGGAGTCCATAATTCACTATGTCTGGGGCTTCCATTAACTTTGAATGAGAGACTTAAGCCAAATCCTCATATTTCTTTGATTGTTTAGTTAGTTTTTCTAGCAAAGCAATCTACAGTGAAGAACATCCAGTCTGAGACCTGCCGTTTGCTTCTCTAGGTCATCACTGCTACTCAGTCAGGGTAGATATAGCCTACCAAGGTCTTTCTGAAGGGAAAATATATCTTTTTATCTAGCTAGTTCTCAATGACTCCTCCTCAGTCCTCATAGCTGGGATGATAAGGGCTGAAGGTTCAGCTGAACCTTAATTTCTTTGTTTTCTTCTTTCCCTCCCCCCTCCCTGCCCTCCTCTCTTCCTCTCTCCCTTTACCTTCCCCCTCTCCTCCCCCCACGTCTTCCTTCCCTTTCTCCATCTCTCTTTTGTGTGTGTGTGTGTGAAGGGTTGAGTGGGAAGAGAGGTGAATCATGTTGCTCCCAATTTTTTAGCAAGCATCTAGGCTTTTTGCTGAAGTGTTAAAATATTCACAGTGCCACAAATTCAGACAGCTGGGGAATCTCAGGGATGATTCCCTTAGCAAGGTGCAAGGGTCAATCCACAAGTGACATTAGATGTCAGGTCAATAATTACTTTCACTGTACATGGAAATTTCATGACAGCTGCAACTAAATGCCCTTTTAATGACAGCACATGGTCGGTAAATTAACAGTGATTGTGTGTGTGTCCACATAGTTTATGGAAATAAAATTTGCAGTCTCCTGAGTGCCTGTTCAAATTAAATAATTAACTTATCTTTTTATCTTAGATGAACTAGTGACACTATATTGGTGTTAATTATTTTTCCCAGGCAGAGAATTTGGCAAAAGTTATATCACCATATTATTGGTATGTTTATGGGACAAACAATCCCCTGCTGTGGGTAGCATCTGAATGTCTTCCTCAAGCACATAGTGTTGACCTTCCCAAAACAGTTTGTCTTTGAGTCCTTCTAGTTACCTTTCTAAGTGAGGGTAGAGGTAAAACAGGCTCCAGTAACCTTCTCCCCTTGTGAGTTTTCTGATTTAAAAATTATTTTGTCTACTAATTAAATTAAAATAAGTATCTCAGTCATGTTGCCTGATTTATGACGACACTTGTTCGTAAATAAATAAAGTCTGTACTGCTTGTCTTTCACTCATGAGAACATCTTGTGACTCCATTTGGGATGCCGTTCAAAGTGATGAGAGAAGTACTGGAAATAGTCCATATACTGGAAAAGGTTTGTTTGAATGGTGGATGGGCATGCTGAGCCTTTAACCTCTTCATCAATCTCATGATTTCTCTTGGGAATGAGCAAGCACTTTCCTTTCAAAGGATTCCTTGGCAAAGACTGTGCATACATTCATCTTGCCTATGGCCTCCAAAACCCACAAACAGCTTATCTGTGAGCCATCCTTTAAAGAATGTATAGCAATCTCACTCTTTGGTTAGGCAGTAAAGTCTGCCTAACTACTGATGCATTTTTGACAAATACTGGTATTAATAGCTGAGCAACATTTTTGTCTGTTTTGAACCTCACATGGAAATTAGCTTCTTACTTAGAATTAAGTTCAAACCAAACTGGTATCTTAAAATTGTTGTATGCTACTACATACCAGCTAACATGACGAGCATATGCTGAACTGGAAACATTTTCAACCAGTCTGTCTCTGTAATGTATAATAATACTAGGTCTATAATGGCAAATAAAACAGACTCCTCTGTTTGATATCTATAAAACAAATGGAAAAGAAAATAGGATTCTTCTCTGGCCCTTAGGCCAAATATGTTGTCATAGTTTACATATGAATTATGATTTCCCCCAAACCTCCGAAATGGTATGGCCACATCTAATCTGCACTGGGCTTGTGATATTCCCTAAAGTGCCTCTAAACACTGTAGTGTCCCACACCATGTCCAGTAGACGTGGTCCAAAACCATAGCAGAGCATTTTTTTTTAACCTGTATGCATGACTGTGGGCCAGTTTGTGCACTGGATATGTTTCATTTGCCTATATCATCATACAGCCTAATTATCTGCAAGGTGCTAAACTGAAGTAAAGAGATACTTTGCATGTGTGGGAGAAATATAAAAAACAGATAATGTTTTTTAACCCCTCTGTCATGGATGAGAAACACAGGGGTATAATCTGATTCCAATTACATTCATAAGAAACAAAAAATCACTTCCAGGCAGGAAACTCACAGCCCATTTCCAGCTTTAAGCAAAATGTCATGGCCAACTTATAAACTGCTTAAAAATGGCTTTATATAATGAAAGTGCTGACAGACCTTTAATTATATCCGTGAGTGTGACTATATAGCAGAATAATTTTGAATTCTTCTTTGATTCTTGAAGTCTGAAGCAATTTTAATTCACTGTGAAGTGACATCTACCAGAATACTAGTGTGAGACAATTTATTTTAATACTTAACATATGGAATTACAAACTGATCATTTCCTAAATGTCCATAACTTCTGCCTGGGCTCCAAATTAATCCATTAAATGAAAAGTATTACTATTAATAACAAATTGATTCCTTTAACAGTGGTACAGAGGAAATATTATATTATTAATCCTACTGATTTTTACGTAACATATTCTACATAATAATTGTCATTACAGCTACAGGAAAAAAAAAAATCCATATAGCATTACCTAATGTTTTAAGGTGTATGGCCTTTATCAACATATTATACTTCTGCCAGAATTTAACAGTTTGTTACAGATTTGCCCCTGCCAACTATCTGCATGTCTGAAGGATTTTTCTTTTCTTTGCTTTCTGTCTCTTTTTATAATTTAAGTGTTACAAGTTACTCAGTTAAATGCGAATTGTAAAGCTGTGATGAACTAGAAACTCATGTATATGCTTAAGCCTCACCCCAGCAAAGAATTATATATTTTTGTAATGTTATTCCATGTAAATAATCTAGCTGATTTTGATAATATACATTTATGTTGTGTAAAATAAAGCATGTCTGGACCTATCTTATCTTATCTAGTTAAAAGGAATAAATTTTTTACTTGGAGGGTGGGGAGACACTGGAACAGGTTGCACAGAGAAGCTATGGATGCCTCATCCCTGGAAGCGTTCAAAGCCACATTGGATGGGGCTTTGGGCAACCTGGTCTACTGGAAGGTATCCTTGCCCTTGGCAGGGTGGTTGGAATTAGACCTCTTTAAGGTCCCTTCCAACCCAAACCATTCTATGATTCTGTGATTCTATCTCACAGTACCTTACAGTACATATTAGCAGTGTAATAATTTCAGCTTAATGGAATAGAAGTGCAAATGAAGGATATATGATCTTTCATGTAGGATCCAGCTGATAAAGCTTAGATGCAAGGATAAGAGAACACTGAAATGTATTTAAACATATATAATAATATTTATCTCCCCTCAAAATCCAGTGCAAATGCCATTCCAAAAAAAATGTACTAGTCCTAGATACCTGACAAAATATTAATATATTTAAACTTTTACCAAAGATTGTCTAGACATTTAAGTTGTGATTTTCACACTTTTGCAAGAATTCATTGTTAGCACACTAGTGCCTTATGTATCTGATGGAAGGATGCTATCACAAACAAAGAGGTCATTTGCAATCCTTGGAAATAATTAGAGGATGTAAGTTGTACTAACTTTCACACAAAAGATATATATGCTCAAAATGTTTGTTAAAATATTTTGGGAAAGTTTTGCTAGTGTGGAATATAACAATCAGTATGAAATAAATATATAAAACAACACTTCCCCGCAAAATTTGATATTTCATACCAGACACTTTTGATCAGCTTGGCTAAACATCCTTATCTCTTAAAGTCTACTTAAATTCATTACTTCTCTGTGTAGATATATTTTTATATATGATGAGATATATTTTTATACAGATAAGCTGTAGCTGTTGATAGCACTGCAACATTTTTAGCTAGTGTAAAAGGCTTTAATTCCACTTACTTCAAAGTGGAAAACTAGTTTTGATTTCAAACACTGCTGAGGCCAAGATGGGTGATTCCAATGATGCTAGTGGACATAGGTTCACTTATTGCATCTTTTTGTATATCTAAGCAGTGATAGTAGTTGACATAGAGATCCATAAGCTCTAAAGGTATTTGTGGGAAAACAAGATGATATATATAAAACAATATATATATATATAAAACAATATATATATTTCCAGATATACCTTGACATTACAGAGAAGGGTGCAGATAAAATCTTATGAAGTTCAACAAAGAGAAGTGCAGTGTCCTGAACATGGAAAGGAACAACCCCAGGCACCAGTACATGCTGAGGGCTGCACAGCTGGAATAAAGCTTTGCAGAAAATGAACTATGAGTCTCGGTGGACTCCAAGGCAATATACAAAGGATGCAAAGATGGCTAATAGCATTCTTGTTTGCATTAGGCAAATTATCACCAGCAGGTCAAGAGAAGTGATCTTGATCACCCTTTATTCAGAACCAATGAGACCACACCTGGAGTGCTGTGTCCAGTTCTGGGCCCCCCATACAAGACAGACATAGACATACTGGAACAACAGGGGGTCACTAAGATAATCAAGGGACTGGAGCACTTCTCTTGTGAGGAAAGGCTGAGAAAGTTGGGACTGTTAAGCCTTGAGAAGAGGAGTCTCAGGGGGATCTTATCATGTCTGAAAATGTCTGAAGGGAAGATGCAATGAAAAAGTAGCCAGGCTTTTTTCAGTGATAACCAGTTTCAGGACAAGAGTCAATGGGCCCAAACTGGAACACAAGAGGTTCCATCTAAACATCAGGAAGCACTTCTGTATTGTGTGTATGATGGAGCACTAGAATAGATTGCCCCGAGAAGTTGTGGAGTCTTCTTGGAGGTTTCCAAAAGCCATCCGGACATGATCCTTGGCAACCTTCTCTGGGTGTCCGTGCTTGAGCAGGGGCAGAAGACCTCTAAAATTTTATTCTAACTTTACTATTCTATGATTCCAACTACAAAAAACATTAAATTCATATAGTCATATTTTTTGACTTAATAGTTGTTGGGTGAAGTCACTAATTCAACTTCTTTCAGGCTTTTTTCAAGGCATTTGTCCAGGCATAATGCACTATACTCCCATATAGTTTAAAAAAAAACAACAAAACAAAACAAAAACAAAACCCCCCACTCTTCCGTATGAGAAGGCTTGGTTTTTATTTATTTTTGGAGGGGGGGAGAGACAGGTGGTAAAACTGCAAATTAATGCAGTTTTCAACATCTGAGGTAAGAACAAGAATATCATTATAAAATCTAAACATCAGGAATCAATAAAATATTTCTGTATTTTACAATAGCCCAAATGCTGTCTACTGAACATGTAAATTGCTGATAGGTTTTTAAATATCCTTAATCTTGGCTATATAATTTATATGTATATATATTTATATATAATATATTTAAATAAAAACAAACAATCCATTAGTTTAAAGCAGCATATTTCTATGTGGAGATTGCTTTAATTCAGACTAACTAATTGGATCTGGACTCAGCACAATTGTTGGAGAATTTAGGGCACATTGGGGTCCTTTTTGATGAGGAGCACAGGCAGAGAGGTCACAATGTTAAGGTCAGCTGACAAACTCTGGCAACATCAGTCTCATTAGAATAGCACTGCTATTCTAATGCCTTGGGCTGAGGCTGAGCAGGCTCCACAGCTGCCACACAGAATCTCTCCCTGGAGAGACACCAAGGTTCATGCAGTGCCATGAGGTAGAGTATACAGCAGGCTGTGCAGTAGATGGAATGTATTCAGGGAAGTACATAAATGTATATATGGAGCAAAACAAGCAGGAGTTTTTCTTTCAGGGCTGCTTAAAAGCTGAGAGAATTATTTATTTTTTCACCCATCTATCTATTTTGTCAAATTTCTTCTGTTTATATATTTATTTATTTATTTTTATTGTCTTGTCTCTCAGAATGCGTATTCATGATGACAATCATAAATTGACTTACATTTCTGGCACGGTTACTGTTAAAGGGATTTGTGTTATTAAGTACGCTTCCAGTACTTACACAAACCTGTTTAATGGTTTTGACAATAGCCACCCAGATTCCCAGTTTGGGAGAGTTGTAGTTACAGATCAGGCCTGGACAGCTTCAACAAGCTCACATACTCTGTTTCTGGAAACAGTTTAGGAAACCCTCTTGGGTTTTACATGGAGCTGTATATAGACTCTATCCATTCTTAAAAATCTGTACAGCTTAATTTGACAGAGTAAACTTTTTTTTTTTCCTTTCATAAATATTTTTTTTTTTTATCCTTTAATCTTTCCATTGTACTATAAGTGATAGTTTAAAATTCTGTGAATCTGACAATATTCAAAATCATACATTGAAGTAAGGTTTAGTTAGATTAGATCTTTTGCATTCCATCTTATAATTAATAAAAGATCTGGATCACAAATAATATACAGTTATTTACTCTTCCACGTACATAAAGATTTTAATTGCATTGCAAAGTGAAACAAAATCTCAGTATTCTCTCACAGGCAGAACCTGAATATCAAACCTATTCCCATCAAACACAAAGATGCCTTTGATGTCATCACAGTCAGTGTTCTGGTACCTACAACTATTTTTTTGTCCCCACCTGCAGTATGATTAAACATGTGTGTGCACACAAATAAATTCTTAACAGGCAGAAAATAATAGTAGAACAAAAGAAATAAAATTGGTATGATGTAAGGTTGCAGTTAGACTTTGTGAGTATAAATCTAATCTTTTCAGGTTTTGTGCTTCCATACTTTTATAAGAACCAGCTTCAAAGCTACTGTGTAGCTTTAAACTAACTTTAAAGCTACTGTGTAGCTCTCCATAATAAGGAGATCCACTGTGAAAAAAAATCTCATATATACATTGATACATTATATACTATTGGAAACTTAAATTTATTAATGTTATTTTCTCTAAGCCATTACTGTTTTATTCAAATTAAGATTTGTGTGTGTGAAAACAATAGTTGCAGAAATGTGAGATTATATTGTACAACAGAAACAATATTATGCAGAATATGTAACTAACTACTATTCCATTTCCTGACCACATAGAGGATATAACTTCATATCTTCATATCTATCTTCATATCCTTCATAGAGGATATAACTTCATATCTGTGCCTATAGACACAAAACAATAGATCCCTCTTGTTGACTAAAAAGAATATGACACACAAATGCACAATAAGGACAGATTCTACAGGTATACTATCAGTGTAAAATAAACTAAATATTAAAGTTCAAAATAAATAGAAGTATTTTAAAGATTTTACTTTGTAACAAAGCAATACTGTTCTAACATACACACAAATGCAACCTAGGGAACACATTCCCCATATTTATTTTTCAGTTTAACAAAATGTAATCATGTTTCTTATATAGCACTGCAATTCTTTCTTTTGTGCATCAGTATATTGACTTCTATTTTGAACTACTGTTTTATGCTTTAAGCATATTTTTCACATCTTGTCATGCAGAATACAGTTTCATCACTGCAAATGATAATTGATTAAAACCCAATGAATGATCAGATTCAGGACTGGTGCTTACATAGGTATCTTTACTAAACTCAGTGGAGTTAAGTAGATTAACAGATGTGAGTATCTGTCCCTGACTAAAAGTTGTGAAAAACAGTATATTGTAATATTAAATTGTTATTTATGAGAATAGCAGGATTCTAACTTCGATGAATGGAGTTCTCCAGAGAAAATACAGAAAGAAAATATTTATAGGGCAGAAGCGGGGAGGGAGTAATGTAGATGGATCATAGAATCATAGAATATCCTGAGTTGGAAAGGATCACGAAGGATCATAGGATCATAGAATCATAGAATTGTAAGGGACCCACAAGGATCATCGAGTCCAACTCCTAGGTCTCCAAAGGACCACCCCAAAATCAGACCATATGTCTGAGAGCATTGTCCAAATGATTCATGAACTCTGGCAGGTTTGGGGCTGTGACCATTTTCCTGGGGATCCTGTTCCAGGGCTTGACCACCCTCTCAGTTAAGAACATTTTCCTAATATCCAGCCCTGTTGAACCTCCCCTGTTGCAGCTTCATGCCATTCCCTCAGCTCTCGTCACTGTCACCAGAGAGCACCTGTCCTTCTGCTCACCCTCATGAGGAAATTGTAGGCTGTGATAAAATTTCCCCTCAATCTCCTCTTCTTCAGGCTGAATAATCCAAAGGACCTCTGCTGCTCTTTGTACATCTTCCTTTCTAGATCCTTCACCATTTTTTTTGGCCCTTCTTTGTAAAATGTCTAATAATTTTATACCCTTTTTATACCATGGTGTCCAAACCTACACACCAGGTGTAGGTGAGGTGAGGCCACACCAGCACAGAGTAGAGTGGGACAGTCATTTCCCTTTACTGGCTAGCAATGTTGTGCCTGATGCAAATCAGGATACTAGTTGACCCTTTTGGCTGCCAGTGCACACTGTTGACTCACATTCAATTTGTCGACCAAAATGCCCAGACCCCTTCCTGCAGGGCTGCTCTACAGCCTCTCAGCCCCCGGTCTATAGGTACAGCCAGGGTCTTTCCAGGTGCAGAATCTGGCATTTGCTCTTATTAAATGTCATATTGTTGGTGATTACACAGTTTTCCATGTAAAAAATAAAAATAAATAAATAAAATAAAAAAATCAAGATTTTTCTGCAAGGCCTCTCTACCACTGACACATTCAAGAGACCCTCCTAATTTAGTATTATCTGCAAACTTACTCAAAACACCTTTTAGTCCTACATCCATATTTAATATCGTCAAGCTCTGGCCTTACACAAAGTGTGTTAGCTCTCTGAGAATGCTTTAAACCTATTGAAGCTCATACAGTTAGATCTATGATTACTGTTATGAGGTCAGCTACAGTCCTGCATAAGTGGAGTTCAATTATTAGCAAGAAAACCTGACCCATATGAAACTCTTTTTGTACTGCTTGTGATCATTTTAAACCAGCTCAGATATTTCTATGCTCCACTGAAATTTGAGATACAGAAAACTTTTTTTTCAAACTGTTTAGAAAGTCACACCCATACTTACAGTCTTATGATACTATAATCTGTTTGTGTTTTCCTTCTTTTCCTTTTCTTTTTTTTTTTTTCTTTTTCCCCCTTTTTCCTTTTATCATTTTTTTCCTTTTTTTTTTTCTTTTTCATTTTTTTCTTTTTTTTTTTTTTCATTTTTTCTCCTTTTTCCTTTTTTTTTTTCCTTTTTTTTTTTTTGTTTGTTTGTTTTTGTTTTTCCTTTTTTCCCATTCCCTTTCCCCTTCCCTTTTTCTTGTTTCACCATCATAAATGTTTGCTTTAGTTTGGGGATTACAGATGTTTACTTCTGTCGAGTAAGCACAGCAAAACAAAGACTTGTGGAAGGAAGATTTTGTGATCTGTGAGTAGGGTTGGCCATCTGATTTTTTTATTATTATGATTATATGGTCACAGCTAATATTAAAGTTTATTATATAAAGGATTAATAAACTTTAAATACAATTCTGTCAAATTCTAGATGTCAGTAAAACAATTTATCACACTTCTAATGCTGACCTTCTGACTCTCTACAAGACATAACAGCCATACTAACAAAATCTGTCTACATTTACTCATCAGCTTTTTACCTTTTATCAATAACTTCTCAACAGAACTTTCATTTGATTTCAGATTTCAACTTTAATATTTGTCAGACAGTATCATTCTAATTTATACACTGGATATTTTTAATAGTTGTCTTTACTGAGGGATTCAGAGGTGTGATTTTTTAATATTGTTCTTTCTTTTATTTTTCCACATAAGAGAACTATTTTCCATGAAAACTTCAAAATTCTATATCATAGGATTTTAGGAGCCAGTACCTACCCTCTTAATAAGGCTTGCTTCTTGAACTCCCAACAGTTCTGTTTTTAATTGTGAGTATCTGCACAACCAGATTCCATTATTCCTGTCATGTTTAGTAAACAAGCATGATTTTAATACAGCCAGAGTTTTAATTTTGCAATTTCTGATTTTATTTAATGAAAAAAAAAGTAAAAATATGGGTTTGATTCTCATTTTATGAACACACCACATCATAAAAGATTCTTTGCAAGGATTAAATTATATAAAATGCTAAGAAGTGTACATGCAAATAGTGTTTAATAGATGAAAATTAACCATGAGCAGAAGGTTAACACTATGAATAAATGTGCCACTTGTTCCACTTATATTTATTTTCAGTAAAGTGTATCTCAGGCCTAATAGATACATTTTGTGGCTTCCAAGGCTGGATTTTGTTGGGTTTTATTGTGTCATTATTAACTCTATCGTACTATCCATGACTATCTGTAACAGTGGGAACTATGAGCTCCTCTCTCCTCTCTTCTCCTAGAAATGTTCTCTCCATATCCATTATTAGCAGGTTTCCACGCTGTTTATCAGTCTTTACCTTGTGATCTTGTAGTGAGAAAAACATTCTTATAAATATAATTTTCTTCTATGATTTATTTAATAAATTTGCCACCCAGAAAACTCAAAAAATATCATGATGATGGAAACATCTTTGGTGCAGACTAAGTAGGATTCAGATATGAAAATAAAATTGTTATAAAAGAAAATTACACAATATGCCCACCCACTATTGAGGAATCCTTTAACCTCAAAGTGTTTAAAGTCTCATCCCAATCAAGCAAACAGAAGTTTTTGCCAAGTCTTGTGTTATACACAAAACTGACATTGAAGCAGTCTGCAAGGAGTCCTTTGAGAAAAGTGAAATATTGTAGACTTCCAGGAAGGCAAGTACATGTATATCTTAAAAATGGGGAAAGCCAAATTAAAACTTTCCATTTAGCAATGAAATGCTCTCTGGAAGGCTGTGTCTGAACAAAACAAAAGAGGTAAGCATGTGGAGGTCTGCACAGACTATCTCACAGCATGTTGGAAAGACTGGTCTTTTAACATAAGACAAACAAAAGTAAGGCTCTGGCCAACACAATGTGCTGACACCAGATTAACCTGGAGTAGAGGGTTGTTTATGTTTCAGATGACTAATTATCATTGATGGAAGAATACTTATGTAGTACAGAGGTAGCCAAATTTTAAAAAAAAATTCCCAGTAAAGCAAAAAAGTGAGCTGCAAGAATTTCTAAGTAATAAATCCAAGACCAGAAGTACCAATGAGTACTTTGATGAGAAATACCAAACCACAAAGCTAGCTATAGCTACTTCTGTAGCAAATATAAAGCAGTGATACTGATGAATCTGTGACCACTATTTCAAAACAAACTTTTTTTGAAAAAAAGTAATTTTATAGTTAGTTTAATTCTCTATAAAACTGTAAATAAAATAAGGAGGATGATGGCACAAAAGTAAAAAGAGAAGTTGTGAGATGTATTTCAGGGAAATATAAAATTATTTTCTTTTAAAAAGAATTCTGAAAAACTTATTACAAGCATCAATATATGATGCTGGCAGACTTTTTTTTATTATTATTACTATTATTTTATTTTTTATATAACTAACATCACTTCAGTATGCCTTTGCCAGACAGAGTTTTGAATAATTCATTAATGAGATGACACAGAAGTCTACCAAATTTCTAAAACTATATGATTGACAGATCATTGATGCCCAAAATGAAGGAATGAACTTTCTTTACCTCCTTGATCCTCCAGCTGGAACAATGATGGGAAAAGGAGATCAAATAGTCTGATGTCTGTTTGATTTTGGATATAACAGCAGTGCTTAGTAGACGAAGATCTGATATACAGGCACAAGGTTTATTTAACGCAAGAAACTATCCTGAAAATGCTGATTTTAAGATGGGATGAATCACTCTCTGACCTTCATACCTAAAGAGAATGTACATGACATTATATTACATGTCTGAATTTTGAATAAAAGAAATACATCTTCTTGAAACTCAAGATTACATTTAAATCATGTTACACTTGTGTTTGTTTATTGTTTTTCCTCATTCTAAGAACAGTTATGTTGCCGAGGTAGTTCAGCTCAGAACTCCTCAGCCCTGCTTAAATTAGCTGGTGCTTATTCTTTTCACAGTATAACATGTTGTCATCACTAATACAGTTGTTGAGTAAAATAGCCACAAACAATTCAGTGAGTACTGTGCACCCAATAATAGATGTAAATAAAACTACAGTTGCAAAAAAAAAAATAGTTACGTATGCTCTTTAAATGAAAAACACCTTTTCAGAAATGTTGGTAGTATGTACACACTAAGTGATTTGCACACCTGTTTTTAGTTCAAATAGATGTCAGGTTACTATTACAGCTATCTTAGAAACAACATTATTTTGAAAAAGTACTTAACTTAAAAGTACTTAAAAAGTACTTAACTTAAAAGTACTTAAAAAGTTCACACGGCATGCCGTGTGAATCAAACATGCTTTGAAATACTTTTCAAAGTTCTTTCACATGCAGATCTGTGTATTTAAATTGGAGAAATACACTGTCAGAAGTATATGTTCTTCACTATTACTGTCAATTTTGAAAGCAATTTCATCATAAAGACTGGTTATGCTATTTTTCAAATACAGGCTAAGCAAAAAAAAAAAAAAAAAAAAAAAAAGACTGTTGAGGGAGGGGGCTTTAGTAAAATGCTCTAGCTCTGAATTGCCTTTTATTGGTACAATGGGTCAAAAGAAATAAACTTTGTATGAATAGTTCTGATATTGTTTGAGTTAGTGTTCTGATAGAATGAACAACAGAAGTGAGCAAGTACTGGTATACAGTTCTGTATAGCATTTTCAGAAATGTATTTTGTAATTAAGAAAAAGAATCCAGCTGATTTTATCAATATGGCTTGGGCCTTTTGGTGGTAAAATGCCTTTAACATTTGACATAGCAAAAGCATAACAGAGCAAATGGATCTGAGGCTAAAGAGAGCTATTTTGATTCCTGAATACTGTGCTGGCAAATACAAAATTCAGGCCAGATTTTGCCATCTTGTCAATGGATATTATTGCCACACTCTCTTTTATAAAGACTCTTTTTTAGGGAGTGTAGCGATAGGACAAGGGGTAATGGTTGTAAACTAAATCTTCTAGGGTAGATATAGATTAGATATAAGGTATAAATTCTTAGAGGGTAGTGAGGCACTTGAACAAGTTGCCGAGAGAAGTTGCAGATGCCCCATTCCTGGAAGTGTTCAAAGCCAGGCAGGATTTGAGTAACCTGGTCTAGAGAGAGGTGTCCCTGCCATGGCACTAGATGGTTCTTAAAGTCCCTTCCAACTCAAACCATTTTATGACTCTGGAAGTGTCTCTTCTAAGCATTAAACCTGTGGCTGGCAGTGCAACCTTTGGAGTTTATTACTGGTGGTTACCTTTGAAAATTAATCCAATGATACATAGCGATAGACAAGTAGTAATTCACTTTCATCACAGGCTGATTTTATATAAATGCCCTTTTAGTTCCGTGCAATTGGAGACAATGAAGAGCAGAATTCAGCTTTTCCTTGATAGACATTGACAAATACTTATTAAGGCATACTCTAAAAATTAGGGCATATATATAGACTATACATGAGGTGTGTTTAGGAAAATTAGTGTGTTATTCTACCTGGTAATAGGAAACCCATTGAGTCATGGCAGCTCTCTAGCCAAGTCTAGCCAAGATAGCTCTCTGCCAAGTCTAATTTGGCTCACAGCCCTGGAATATTCTGTACAAGTTTAGACAACAGGAAAAGCATTGAAGAAAAGAGGGGGAAGGGAAGATTATTAACAGGAGGCAGGTTCAGTTTGTTGTTACTGTTGAAAAGGGACATTTTTGTGCATTGCAGTGGAAAATGTGGACAAAAGAGAATGGAAGATTTGTTTTTCGTGTAACATAAATTTTAACTTTTCTGCAAAATGCCCTGGAAGATGTCTGCCCACTACTTGATAGTTATTGTGGAAATGTGCTAGGAAATACTAATGTTCACATAAATCATCAGGCAAAGTTGAATTTCTAATGTCTTTGAAGCTAGAGATCATTATTCACAATGCCTGAAAAGGAAAAGAACTCTTAAATCTTAACCCAGCACTTTAACTCTTCTCAGTGATTGGCAGTTCTGGAGAACATTTTAGCCATCCAAAGGATGTGAGACAAAAAAAAAGTCATTAATATCCCATATTATCTATCATACTTACTGCCTCAGATGAAAGTTTGTGCTTGGATGCACTCACAAATTTTTACATTAATTATGATCTGAAACTTCAGCAATGGATGTAATAGAAAATGTGCATTTTTAATTATTTTAAAACAGACTATGAAGTGTTATTCTAAACTGGACTATGAAGTGTTATCTTTTATGTATTGTGTGAAATATGACCAAAGCCAAATTGACATTTTCAGTGATAATATTTTGAACATTAAGAAAACATTCAAAAGCAGGTAGGACAATAAAAGGACAATAATACATTGTCATTACTAGAAGCAAGTCACTATCTTTGTACCTGAGTTTGCAAGGCTTGAGAACATAAGTTTGTAGATTTGCTTGTTTAAATTTTTCTTTCCTTGCCTGAGTTCTTTTTAAAATTAATTTAGTTACATTATTTATTATTATTATTGTTATTGTTGTTGTTGTTGTTGTAATTATTATTATTATTATTACGAACAGATCACCATGGCTAGCTTGTTTTACATTTACTTATCAGTGTATGGTACAGCCATAGTTCCATAGAAAGTGTAGTGACAGGTAATTATTTTGTGCTGAATTACATATTTTCAAAGTCAACAAAATGATGTCAGGTAGAGATAGCACAATAACAGAGACCTTGAGAGGCAGAGAGACAGGATGCTATGTGGAGGAGCACAGGGCTGGTATGCGAAGAGATGGGAAACAGGCTGCTACCCCATGGCTGTAAATAACTTGTCAGTTAAAGAAATACAAACTCAGCACTAGCCAAACCTAGTTTAAAGGTTAACCTAGAGAACAGAGAAGTATTTAACATATGAAAAATTCACCATATAGAGTAAATTCAGATGTAGCATGAGCAACGCAGAATGAGCAAAGATGTAAAGAATGTGTTAGCAAACATAAAAAACATGCTGGAGTGATAAAGAATAAACCTGAATGTTATCTTTCTCCCAGAGAAGACACCAGAAAACTCACTATAACTGCCCTCAGTACCTGGGCAGTTATCACTGACCTGGGATCCAGAGGAACAAGGAAAAGGGTGATTACATCAGGAAAAAGAGTAGAACCTAAGATTATTTTTTTTTTTTTCTGCAGAAAAAATTAAATCCTATTATTATTGTTATTTTAATGTTTTAATGACACTTTTTCTCACTTGTTTTTCTTCATAGCATTACTTTATTTTATTTTATTTTATTTATTTTATTTTATTTTATTTTATTTTATTTTATTTTATTTTATTTATTTATTTATTTTTATTATTATTATTTTTTAAGGTTAGTGTTGATAGTGCTTCCTTATTAGACACTTAAGACTTATTTATGCTAACAATAAATTCCCTGCCTTATGTATGAAGTGAACTTCCTCTTTTCCTATAAACAAAATTTTGAGCATAATATTAAAAATATAATATCTTAGTCTAATAAATCTCATTTTATAAATTACAGATTTTTGACATTAACAGATTAAAATACACAGGAAAAGAGAGAAATCAAAGAACACAACCATGAAACTGTGAAAGACATTTAAAATATTCCCCACTTTATCAATATTTATTCATGGACAGTAGTCAACAGTCTCTCTGAAACTGGAAGTCCAGATTTAAACAGATGCTTTTGTTCCATATTAACCTCTTTATTGTGAAATCATTGGGATTTGAAATAAATTGTTGCATGTATGAATTTATCGTTACTATTTAAATGCTGTCTAACCTGTCCCATAGGTAGCTTCATTCTCTTAAGGGTGTCATTCTAAGTATATACAGTAACAAAAGATAATTACTGATTTCTAATGTCAAATAAAATAGAATGATAACAATTTGACATGTATGTTTGAGAGGTCGAAGCAGGAAAATCATCAAAGATTATGCAAGCAGTTGTTTATTTTTATGTTTTATAGGATGGGAACATTGAACCTCCCATTAGTATTCTGATATATAAAATAATATTTCATGGGTGAGAGCTATATTTTCCATTTGGAATGTTTGAATAAATATTTACTTAATTATGTTACATTTTATTATGAGAAATATTAATGACATGCCTTTGTTATTAATAACAAATCTCTGTTACTCCATAAAATTTCTCAGAGGAAGTCCAAACTGAAATATTATTATTTGCAGACAGTAGATCCTGTAAGCTTAGAAACTAGGAGAACAGCATGATAAAACAACAACAACAACAAACTTGGCATTTAATCTTCTGTGTTTGTTGTTGTTGTTGTTGTTTGTCTGTTTGTTTGTTTTGCCCTTACAACCTCATTATTTCCAGACAATAAAAATAAGTAGTTCACACTCCTTCTCTGGCAACTGCTTATATTTTCCAGTGGGATTCATTTTGAACAAATCATATTCCATTTATAGCTACTGATTGAAGTGACTGTTGAATTAGATGGAAACAAAGCCATCCAGCTGACCTCAAGAGAAACTATATTGGTACATTTGGTTCCAAGAATGGCTGTTCTGCTTACTGTTAGCATCAACATGACCGTGGCTGCAATATGTGTGTATGATTTTTCTTTGAAACAACATCAGACATTTTTCACACCAGTCACTGAGTATATGAAAATTTCAATTCAGATTATCTGAATGTGTCTTGTTGGTATAAAAGATACATTGTCTTCTGTTTTCTCCTATTCATCATGACAAATCAGACTCCTAATTTTTCCCAGTTAGCATCTTATTCTCTGAGTGGCCAGTCTGTTCTGTTCAGCATTTGTAAAGAGATCAGAAAGTGATTTTTTTATCTGAATTTAATACCATAAGTGCACAGTGCTGATATAAAATCTTTGTCTGTGATTTCACAATAGTTTGGTATGATCTCATTATATATATATACATACAGAGAGAGAGAGCGATTTTTCAGAAGCTGAGAACTATTTCTCAATTACAGTCTTAAGAATCACATTTAGGAGAAAAGAAGACTTTCAAAGGAACACAGGATTATGTTCTTATTTTGCAAATCTTCCTACATAGAAGTTTACTTAATAAAGTGTATTGAAATGTGTATGGAAAGTCTATGTCAACTGCATTCCTAATTTAGATGCTAAATTAGTTGCCTAAAATTAAGTGAGAAAAATCTGGATCAAGCTCTTTGGATCTCTAAAGCTGTTGGAAGAAATTTGACAATTCAACACCGTGTGTGCTTTTCTATAGCCTAAAACTTATCCATTAAGAGGGAGGCCTTCTCTGTCTTGGATAAGATGTAAACCAGGAACAGTTGATTTTTTGTTTGTTTGTTTGATTGTTTTGTTTATGATGATATATCAATTTTAGCAAAAATTTGAAACTTAACATTGGTATCTTTGCCAAATCTCAGTATGGATATGTATATTCTATTTTCTTGTATTTCCCTACAAGTTCTGCTTGGTATCACACTTGCCTTCTTGTCATTGCTTGTTCTGCTGTGTCAAAGAATACTAATATCATTTTTATAAGTAAACATTATATTAGTATTCTTTACTAGTATTGCTCTTGTATGTCTGTGTCCTTATTTTATCTTTACAAATGGATCATCTACCTCTTTCATAAAGACAAACTTTTTAGTTACTAATTCCAAAAGCATCAATGGTGTTTTGATAGTGATATTTGTGGTATGAATCTGCCACTGTACAAGAAAGTAGCATCTGCCTCATACAAACCATGGTAAGCACCATCTGTGTTTAATCTGCTGTCATATTAGACTGGTCAAAAAAAAAAAAAAAAAAAAAAAAAAAAAAAAAAGCTGGTAGCTGGTGTGGTACCAAAATTTGTGGATATTTGGCCAAAGGAAAAACTGATAGCCTACTTATTTATGAAGTCATGACCAGCATCAGAACAACATGCACATCTTGCAACAGCCAACCCAACTATGTTACAGCAGCTGTTAAATATAGAATTATCATAGAATCATAGAATGGCTCAGGTTGGAAGGAACCTTAAAGATCATCTAACTCCAACACCACTGCCATAGACAGGGATGCCCTCTAAATCAGGTCTTCCTTTCCTCTTTAAAAATGGGAATGATGTTTCCCTTTTTCCAGTCACTGGAGACTTCCTGAGTACCATGATTTTTCAAATATGATGGCCAGTGATTTGGCAGCTACAACAGCCAATTCTCTCAGGAATCTGGGATACATATCATCAGGGACCATACATAGAGTTGTAGTTGTTAAGTTGTTTCAGGAGGTCCTGAACTTGACCTTTGCTTACAGTGGGAGGGACTTTGCTCCCCCATCCCTCACCTAATGGTTCAGAGACATGAGAGATGTGGGAAGCTAGACCATTTGTGAAGACTGAGGCAAAGAAGTTGTTAAGTACCTCTGCCTTCTCCACATCTGTAATTACCAGTTCTCTGTCTTCATTTCTCAGAGGTGCTACATTCTTCCTAGTCTTTCTTTTGTGGCCAGTGTACCTGTAGAACCCCTTCTTGTTATCCTTTGCATCCCTCACCAAGTTTAGTTCTGTCAGTGCCACGGCTTTCCTGATCCCATACCTGCACATCTGGACAGCATTTCTGTACTCTTCCCAGAGCACATGGCCCTGTTTCTTTCTGTGCATTTCCTTCTTTTGCCTAAGTTTGACCAGCAGATCTTTATTTGACCATACCAGTTTCCTACCCTCCCTGCTTGATTTATTACATATAGGAATAGAGAGCTCTTATGCTCCAAGGAAAATATCCTTAAAGAGTTGCCAGCCCTGATCAGCTCCTCTGTGCCTAAGGACTGTGGCCCATGGGATATCATCCACTAATTCTTTGAAAAACTGGAAGTTGTCTCTTCTGAATTTCAGGGTCCTGACTTTGCTCTTACCAGGCCTGTACCCCTCAAGATCACACGCTCAACCAGGGCATGGTCACTGCAACCTAGGCTTCCTTGAATCTTAAGTTCTTTAATGTGTTCTTCTGCACTGGTGAACACAGGTCCAGTAACGTTTCTCCTCCGATTGGTTTGTCTAATACTTGGACAAGGAAGTTGTCCTCAATGGACTCCAGGAGTCTTCTGGATTGTTTACTTCCCTCCATATAGATTGTTTACTTCCCTCCCAACAAACATTTGTGTGGTTGAAATCCCCCAGAGGAATGAGAGCCTGTGAGCATGACGCTTCCTGTAGTTGTAGCAAGAAGGCCTTAACAACAGGCTCTTCTTGATCAGTTGGTATGTAGTATACCCCAACCACAAGGTAACCTTTGTTGGTCCAGTCCTTAATTTTTACCCACAGGCTCTTATCCTGCTCTTGACTGTTTCTTAGAGGGAACTCTTCACAGTCTAGCCATTTCTTAACACGCACGGCAACACCCCCACCTTTCCTTCCCTGCTTGTCTCTCCTGCAAAGCTTGTAGCCCTCTATTCCAAACTTCCAGCTGTGTGATTTATCCCACCATGTTTCTGTGATGGCAATTAGATCATAGTTTTCTAGTTGCACTATGGCCTCCAATTCCTCCTGCTTGTTTCCCATACTGTGTGCATTAGCATATAAGCATTTCAGGAAGCTGAAATGCTTATTTCTCATGCTGCATGTATAAGAAAACTTCAGATGTCTTTTATAAAACCCAGCCCCTCTTGCGGCAGACTGACAGATCTCTCTAACATGCAGTTCCTCAAAAATTGATGTGCAGTCCTGTAGCTTATCACTGGTGGACCTGGTTTTGTTCCTTTCTCCCTTCAAACATAGGAGACAGCATATAATTATATGTTATCCTGTGCTTTGCTACAGCTTATGCAGAAATTTCAGATATGTCTCCACGTTCAGGCCTACATTTCCATACTTGTTCTTTGAGAGGACAGAAGTGGGTTTGTTTTTCTCTGACTGCAATAACCTAAGGTACAAGTTGCTCCTCTTATCTTTTAAAAATAATCTAATAAGAAAGAAGATTAATAAAATGCCTGGGTATGCTGACCTGAGATTCATGGCATCTTCAGAATTTTATATCCAGCTCTAGGATGGTGGTGGAAGTTGCAGGGTTTGGAGAGATGTTTGGGGGGAGTGCTAATGTTTTAGGGTATTTGGGGGGGGGGGGGGGGGGTGGTGGTGGTGGTGGTGGAGAAAGGGTGGAACTGTCTCTCTCACTTTTATTAACTTAGCTTCTTGGATCTGGTCACTCAGAGAACTTTACTGATGTTTTCCAGCTGGAGCTTGGCCCTCGACAGCTCAGGCCAAGGCAGCCCTGAACAGGGATATCTTTGGGTGCCTGGAGAATCTGGAGGCCACGTGGTGAAGAGTCTGGGAATTGTCAAGGTTCAGAGCTCAGTACCTGTGTGTGAATCACAGGTACATGAATCACAGCTTTGGATCTGCTTCTTTCAATTCCACTGAAATGATTTGATTTTTTAAACACTTTTTTTTTTTTTTTTTTTTTTCAGGAGCAAAGCTGAAATGGCTTCACTCATCCAGTGAGGGAAGTAAAAGGCTTGCAAACAGCTCAGTGAAACTGGATAAGGCCCCGTCCTGCATAAAATCACTTAGTTTATTCTTTCTGTATAGTATCTATTTCTGGTTATTTCCTCAAGATACACTGTTCCCAAGGATACTTTCACTTTTTTTATAACCTGTTCAAATTTCTAAAAATAACACAATCCTGAGAGAGATAACCATCTAAGCAACTAAGACAACAAACCTGAAAATCAAATTAAAAATCCATAGCCATAAGAACTTTGAGTGTCAGGACACTTACAGACCAGACAGAACAAATGGTAACTGTCTAAATCCTTTAATTCCGTTGTTTGGTGACATAATATTGAAATAAATCTCTTTCTTTCTCACACGTACCTATACTTTTGCAGACATCCCAAGTAAGAATTCAAAGCCTACTAATTCAGCTTTCTGTTCACCTCTAACCAATTATTTCAGTACTGAATACTGATAAAACATTATTAAAATATTTCTGAACTAGCCCTTGGCTGTATAATAATTATAGCCTTTCTCTGGTACCTCCTGTCCTGCTAAGAGCAACAGCATGGAGCTGGGATACTGCTCCATGGTATAGACATTGCAGCATGCACTAGACTTGCATGAATGGGATAAAAAGCTTCAGGAAGCTGTTCTTGGAGAACAAAACAAACACACACACACAAAATAAAAAAGAATAACTAAAAAATTATTGAAAAGATTGGCAGTAGCAAATCTGAGAGAATTAGAGGCTGAAGAAGATGGTATACCCATGATACAGACAGAAGAGAAAAAGAACTATGAAATCAAACAGAAAATAAGAAACTATTTCATGTTCCATAAAACAAATACTACAGAAGATATCACCAGAGGAACTATACAAATATTACCATGTCAACAGAGGGCCACTAGTATGAGCACCTTCCCTTTGAAGACAGGCTTAGAAAATTGTGGTTGTTTAGTCGTGAGAAGAGAAAGCTGCAGGGAGACCTTACAGCTTCCTTCCAGTACATAAACGGGGCCTACAACAAAGCCAGGAAAGGACTCTTTGTCAGGGATTGCTGCAATAGGACAAGTAGTAAAGGCTTTGGGGTGTAGATTTTGATTAAATTATTAGAAAGAAATTGTTTACTCAGAGAGTGAAGAGGCACTGGAACAGGTTACTCAGAAAAGCTGTGGATGCCCCATCCCTGGAAGTGTTCAAGACCAGGTTGGATAGGGCTTGGAGCAACGTGGTCTAGTGGGAGGTGTTCCTGCCCATGTCAGGAGGGTTGGAATTAGATGATTTTTAAGGTCCCTTCCAACCCAAACCATTCTACGTTTCTATGTAATCTGATGGACACCTTCTGCAGTGTGCATAGATGAGTAGTTATTAATTAATGGAAGCTAACAAGGTAGGTGTGAGGATGTGCTACCAAATGGAAGCAGAGAACAAACTTGGCTTGCTCCTCAGACACCTCTTTGCAATGATTAAATGAAAAACTGCAGGAAACTCATGAAACAAATAATGACTTTTTAGAATGTAGATATTAATTCTGTAATACAAAAGATACTGCACCCAGCATTAGAAGACCATATTTTAGGCCTCATTATAGGATATAAAAATAAGTTAATAAAAGCTTTGGAAGGTTATGACTGCCCAGGGACTTGTGATCATGCTTTTATTATACTCAGTACAAGTAAACATATCTGATTGTGTGCATTTGATAGGGTATCTTTCTAAAGAATTGACAGACAGAGCTGAATGAAATAAATTTAATGATAAAAATGAAAAAAAAAAATATCTTTCTCACATGGCTAAAAGACACTTATGAAACTAAAAAG
This sequence comes from Aythya fuligula, assembly GCF_009819795.1. Classification (NCBI taxonomy): domain Eukaryota; kingdom Metazoa; phylum Chordata; class Aves; order Anseriformes; family Anatidae; genus Aythya; species Aythya fuligula. The sequence continues at coordinate 10,951,708 of NC_045559.1, forward strand.
GAAAATAAAAGAAGGGAAGGGAAGGGAAGGGAAGGGAAGGGAAGGGAAGGGAAGGGAAGGGAAGGGAAGGGAAGGGAAGGGAAGGGAAGGGAAGGGAAGGGAAGGGAAGGGAAGGGAAGGGAAGGGAAGGGAAGGGAAGGGAAGGGAAGGGAAGGGAAGGGAAGGGAAGGGAAGGGAAGGGAAGGGAAAACCCAGCGCAAGCTGAAGAAAAAAAAATAATGATTTTAAAATGATTTTAGTAATAAAATGTTGAAAAACTGTAACGGTCTGTTATCGAATGGAGAGAATGGTGATCATCAGTGTTGCAGATATCCTCTATAAATATTTCTGTTCTTTATTTGGAAAGAAGTATGCTGACATACTTATGAGACTAATGTAGTTCTTTGCAGATCCACCACATTTACAGGGAATTAACTTTTTTAAAAGAAGGGATTAAACCATCCATTGACACTTCTGGAGATATAGAGGATGTATTAGGGGACAAGGTTAATCACAGAATCACAAAATTGGAGGGTTTGTGAGACCTCAAGAGATCATTGGGTCCAACCCCCCTGCCAAAGCAGGTTCCTCAGAGCAGGCTGCCCAGGTAGGTGTCCAGATGGGCCTTGAATATCTCCAGAGAATGAGACTCTGCAATTTCCCTTGGCAGCCTATTTCAGTGCTTCATCAGTCTCACTGTAAAGAAGTTCTTTCACATATTGTTGTGGAACTTCCTGTGCTCCACTTTGGGGCCATTGCCCCTTGCCCTGTCCCCACACACTACTGAAAAGAGGTTGGCCATATCCCTTTGTCTCCCACAATACAGGTATTTATAAACATAGATAAGATCCACTCTTAATCTTTTTTTCTCCAGGCTGAACAGACCCAGGTCTCTCAGCCTTTCCTCACAGGGAAGATGCTCCAGGCCCTGTATCATCTTTGTCGCCCTCCACTGGACTCTTTCCAGGAGATCCCTGACTTTCTTGTACTGGGGAGCCCAGAACTGGACACAGTACTCCAGGTGAGGCCTTGCTCTTGTTAAACTTCATTTGGTTTCTTTCTGTCCATTTCTCCAGACTGTCCAGGTCTTGATGAATGGCCAAGCAGCACAGCCTTCTGGCATGCTGGCCACTCCTCCCAGCTTTGTGTCATCGGCATACTTGCTGAGTGTGGACATTATTCCCTCATCAAAGTCGTTGATGAAGATGTTGAACAAGACCAGACCCAGCACCGATCCCTGGGGAACACTGTTACTCATAGGTCTCCAGCTGGACTCTGCGCCACCAATCACTATCCTCTGAGCTCAACCAGTCAGCCAGTTCTCAGTCACCCACCATACTCATCTATCCCACACTTTCTCCGCTTTGCTAGCAGAATATCATGGGAGACAGTATCAAAAGCTTTGCTGAAGTCAAGGTAGATGACATCCACCACTCTCCCGCCATCTACCCAGCTGGTGATGCCATCATAGAAGGCCACAAGGTTGGTCAAGCACAATTTCCCCTTGGTGAATCCATGCTGACTACTCCTCATAACCTTCTTCTCTTCCAATTGCTTGGAGATGGCATCCAGAACAATCTGTTCCATCACCTTTCCAAGGACAGAGGTGAGACTGACTGGTCCATAGTTTCCTGGATGCTCTTTCTTGCCCTTCTTGAAGACTGGAGTGACGTTGGCTATCCTCCAGCCTTAAGGCACCTCTCCTGTTCTCCAAGACCTTTCAAAAATGATAGAGAGCTGTTTGATGATCACCTCTGCCAGCTCCCTCTGCATTTACATGTATATTTTGCAACATTCAGAGGCATTTCTTTAGAGGACTTCAAACTGAAAAGAATACAAAATTTAACTCACATCTGGAAAAATGTAAGGAATCAAACTGTGCTGGTGCATGGGGTCACTCTAACCAAGCATCACTGCTTGCATGTTTGCATGTTCCAATGAAGAAGCTTTGGTTAAATAAATGGATGGGTGGATTGATGCATAGATGGAAGGATAAGTTTGTTTTTGCAGTGTTTTGACCAGAAGAAAAAAGACACCTCTTAGTCTGCAAGAGTTTTGTTTGAGCTCAGTATGACCCATCGTAGTAGCTGCCTCAAGCTACTATAGAAAGACAATCAAAATATTTCCAAAGCAAATTCAAAGTAAATTTGTGAAATTAAATTTAAAAAATCTTTAAATCTTTGACACGTGGGATAAATAATAGAATCATAGAATGGCCTGGGTTGGAAGGGGCCTCATGGATCATCTTGTTCCAAGCCCTCTGCCATAGGCAGGGATGGCACCCACTAGATCAGGTTGCTCAGGGCCTCATTTAACGTGGTCTTGAACACCTCCAGGGATGCCCCATCCACAGCTTCCTCACCACCCTCTGAGTGAAAAATTTCCTTCTAACCTCTAATCTAAATCTCCCCTCTTTTAGTTTAAAACCATTCCCCCTTGTTCTATTCCTTGTAAATTTGGTAAATCAAGTAAATATTGCAGTTTTTGACACTGACTGTATTAGACCATAGATTCACTTCCATATTTGCAACACATATTTGACATAGCAACATTCATTGATTCCATGTCCTATTTGCCTCTTTGATTGTATTAAAGAGAGATATTGACCTTTCTCTGCTCTAGAATACATAAATAATTTCCAAAGGAGCACTATCATTAGAGTGTGGTAGGCTCTGAAACTTGTAGTCCTCTTTCTTGCTTTCTGTAGGACTAAGATTTACGAATTTAAATGTGTTCTTTTCTCAAACACATGAGAATAACCTTCAGAATCCAAAACCTGTTTTGTTCCCCTTCATTAAACACTCCTGTAGTCAATTTATTTATTAAGATTTTGGTGTTAGCTAATACAATATATAAATTTGAAGCCTTAAAGCAATAGACTAATATGACCCTGCATTTTAAAACTTATTTATGAAGCTTCCTAAGCTGACTTCTAAATTTATTTCTTTTTACTTTTAGTTTTAGCACTAAAACAATGAATACCATGCTGCAAAACTGGGTAAGCTTTGAAAGATTCTTTAACAGTATGCTACACTACCATCTTCTGGAAAGTGATGAAAATAGGGATTTTAACTATTTATGATCTAAAATTTCCCTCCCCAGCCCCAACCCCGGGGGGGGGGGGGGGGGGGGGTGGAGAGGGGAGAATTTTGTTTTAATAGGGAAATGGGAGTTTTTTCTTAGTAGGTAAAAAATAAAATTAAATAAAATATTAAGGTTTTTACTTTGCATGTTTAAAAATTTCTCTCCTTCAGAAGGGAGTTTTTCTTTCCTCCCTTTTAAATTGTACTTGGTGTTATAATTCTTGATGCTTTAAGGCTCACTAAGAATTTACTTGCACAGCACAAAATCTTTCCAGATTAAGACATCTTTGCTGTAACAGACCTTTGTATCACCAGTTGAAACTCAGAATTTAGCTCTTTTATGTTGTCATTAAAATCAGCCTAGAAAGCAAAGTTCAAGCTGTATCCAAAGTTGCAAAAATTTCCAGTAAATGTATCCAAGTTTGTGGGTTGGTGTGTTGCAGAGATAAGGCTGTTTACAAAGATCAGTCTTTGGGAGATGAGGATTTTGTGTAGCAAACCAAAAACAGAAACAATTTTGGATCAAATAAATGATTGTAGTGACTGCAACTGAAACTGCAACATAATTCTTTTGAAATTAAAAGTAGTGCTCCTAAAGAGAAAAAAAAAAAAATTCATAAGCAGTATAGCCCTGGTATTAAAGCTTGTTTTATTTAATATCTTATGTACTGAATAATTTATAGTACATTAGTTTTCAAAAATTGTTCACATAAAATGATGAAACTTTCTGTTTTGGTGCATGTTTTATTTTGGGCCTATTTCCACAGGGAATGAAAGCATGGTTTGTGCTTGTTAGTATAATCCTTTAATCCCCATTGGCCGCTTATTAGTAATCATTAGGCAGGTGGATCTAAGTTCACCTGTAATATACTGATTTGTGTTTTATTGCTGACTTTCAGGTATAGTTATATGCTTATAATTTATGTGAATTATACTAAATTAAAACATATCTTTGTGTATAAATACCCTGTAATTTTTGAATTTTGAAATAATGTTCTTGGCTTTTATGCTGAGGCTGACCATGCTTTTAACTGCAACTCTGCAGGGGAAGGGAAGGGAAGGGAGGGAAGGAGAGGAGAGGGGAGGAGGGGGGAGGGGAGGGGAGGAGAAGGGAGGTGAGGGGAGGGGAAGCATGGCGAGGCAAGCCTGGCATAGATCACATCTTTTTCTTTTCCTTTTTTTTTTTTCTCTCTCTCTTTATTTTACCCCCTCTGGAATTAATTTCCTCTGGAATTAATATCACAGAATCACAGAACTGTAAGGGTTGGAAGGGACCTCGAAAGATCATTGGGTCCAACCCCCTGCCAAAGCAGGTTCCTCAGAGCAGGCTGCCCAGGTAGGCATCCAGACAGGCCTTGAATATCTCCAGAGAAGGAGACTCCACAACCTCCCTAGGCAGTCTGTTCCAATGCTCCGTCACCCTCACTGTGAAGAAGTTCTTTTGCATGTCAGTGCAGAACTTCCTGTGCTCTAACTTGCAGCCGTTGCCCTTTGTCCTATCCCCACAAACCACTCAGAAGAGGTTGGCTACATCCTGCTGTCCCCCACCCCTCAGATATTTATATACACAGAGGAGATCCACTCTCAGTCTTTTTTTCTCCAGGCTGAACAGACCCAGGTCTCTCAGTCTTTCTTCATAGGGAAGATGCTCCAGGCCCCGTATCATCTGTGGCTTGCTGATGGACTCTTTCCAGGAGATCCCTGTCTTTCTTGTAGCAGGAAGCCCAGAACTGGATACAGTACTCCAGGTGAGGCCTGACCAGGGCAGAGTAGAGGGGGAGGATCACCTCTCTTGACCTGCTGGCCATGCTCCTTTTAATGCACGCCAGGATCCCATTAGCCCTCTTGGCCACAGGGGCACAGTGCTGGTTCATGGTCAACCTGTCGTTCACCAGGACCCCCAGGTCCTTCTCCTCAGAACTCCTCTCCAGCAGGTCGTCCCCCAGCCTGTACTGATACTTCAGGTTGTGTGATACTTCTTCTCAAAGAGGAAGGGGGGAATGAGAGAGCGGTTGTGGTGGAGTTCGGCTGCCCACCTGAGTAAAACCACCACACCTTCCCAGGTGCAGGACTCTACACTTGCTCTTATGAAATCTCATTTGATTTCTTCCTGCCCATCTCTCCAGCCGGTCCAGGTCTCACTGAATGGCAGCACAGCCTTCTGGCGTTTCAGCCACTCCTCCCAGCTTTGTGTCACTTGCTGAGGGTGTACACTCTTCCTTCATCAAAGTCATTGATGAAGATGTTGAACAAGACTGGACCCAGCACTGACCCCTGGGGAACACCGCTAGTCACAGGCCTCCAGCCAGACTCTGCTCTGCTGATCACCACCCTCTGAGCTCGGCCAGTCAGCCAGTTCTCAACCCACCTTGCTGTCCACTCATCTATCTCACACTTTCTCAGCTTTGCTAGTAGGATGTCATGGGAGACAGTATCTAAAGCCTTGCTAAAGTCAAGGTAGATGACATCCACTGCTCTTCCGCCATCTACCCAGCTGGTGATGCCATCAAAGAAGGCCACAAGGTTGGTTGAGCATGACTTCCCCTTGGTGAACCCATGCTGACTACTCCTCATAGCCTTCTTCTCTTCCAATTGCTTGGAGATGGCATCCATATATTGTCCAGAAATGTAAAATATATAGCCATGTATAAATAAGTATTTAGGGAAAATTGGGACTGTACTGCATGTTTTCAGTAGATGGGAGAAAATGAATAGGTCATGGGTAATTTGAAAGTCAAAAGTAATTATGAGTAGAAATAAAAAAGACTGAAACCAGATGAAATGGAAAATGATTATTTTCTTTTTGAGTCATGATATAATGACTGTGAACAAATAGAAGTTCATGAAAAGGGGTTCTGAAACAAAAATGATAAAAATCTTTCATTTTACAATTGAAAACAATATCATACAGTATAAGCAATGTTATTGTAACAGCTATACAATATGGTCTTCTCTCATAATACTGTGAGCTAAAAAGACTAAATATGCACTTTATGATGTCAACATTCCCGTGATGTATTAGTCCCAGACTTAATCCATCTGCACGGTCAGTATACATATTCCCCTTTAATTGGAAAAGCATGCAGATCCCCCTGGATCCATTCAGCACCAGCAGGGGATTTTGTTATTTTTGTATACATGATGGTTGGTTTGTCAGCTTGGGAAATCTGAGTATAGTGCTGGCTTGGGAACACCAGATCACCTCTGCTTCACTTGCTCAGGTATAAAATAGAAAAAATATCACAGTCTTGCTCTATAGGAATAGTACAAGGTTGAATGCATTTAGGTTTACTTCCTAAGAAAGTGTGATTGTAAGGACTATAGGAACTCTTTAGTGAGATGTGGGCTCTGAGGGGAGATAAAGAAGGCTCCTTCTGATGTAAGTTATACATGGTATTGCAAAAAACAGGTGCAGATTGAAAAGGCAAAAGAAAGATGACAACTTTTCCTTTGTTTTCAAGAGTTTGTCTCATGTTGTAGAATTAGCGCATGAGATTTTTGTCGGTTTGTTAATACTGTTGCATATTTAGTATCATTTTCTAAATATCCCCACTCTCAAGTGGAAATGCTCACAACATCTGTGGTCAATAACAAGGTTAAATGTAAAACTTTAGGCAGAGTAGTTTAGTATTTTATAATCCTTAAAGAGAAAATAATAAAAGGATCAGAAAATAATTGTATAGTGCTCAAAATAACGTTTATGTCAGAACAGTTTGTAGGTAGAAAATGTTGGCCCAATAAAATTCATAGTTATTATAAAAATGCTCTTTGTGAATTTATTTAAGCATTCATATGAGAATGAAAAGATTTCTCTTGACTTAATTATTTAAATTATAACTGAAAATTACATATCCTGAAATACTTATTTTTATGAAAAATCCTAAGATTTTGGATTTTGTCTCTTTGTCCTGTTTGGGACAAAACTGAACTTCTGTACTTTTGGGGCTTCATGGTTGCATGATAATAATTTGTATGAAAAAAAAAAACAACTATTGTATAGTTCCTCTTTTAATAAAACACTCCAATAGGCTCAGGATTTGTTAAATGATCTTCTTGATGCATTTTGGATATTTACTGGGCAGTTTTATAGTACATTATTTGAGAAACTAAAATAAACAAGATTTATAGACATTATAGACATACATTGATTGTACTGATGTTCCCTGAAGGATGGAATACAAATCATAGATGTTTATAGAAGCCTAGCTTGTTGTTGTCCAACAAACACAATTTGTGTGGAGAAATCAGAGGGGAGTGTCTGCTGTGGGAGTTACTGGTCTCTGTGTGGGGAAAAAAAAAAAAAAAAAAAAAGAAAGAAAAAAAAATACTTATACGGTTTAATGACATTTATTTATCTTTCTACAGCCTTCAGTGATTTATGATGAATATACTGTAGGTTCAGGAGAAATGCAACATTAATACATGAACATGAATAAAGCTTTTTTTTTTTTTTTTTTTTTTTTTTTTTTAACTAGCTTCATCAGATATTCTTCTGAAATTAAGAAACTATAGCTAGCTCATATTAAATGTATATATAAGTGTAAAATCATGAACGTTTTCACCATTAAATGAAGAAATAATTTTCTACTAAAACATTCCACACATAGAGTTTGCAAGCATAGCTGGCCTCTCTGGCTTCTGGCTCGTTTTACCTTTGTTTCTATTTTGCATTCCCATGAATAAGAATGAACCATTATTTATTCTTGGCTCTTCCACTCCTCAACTGAGCAAAGGAGAAACTTGACTTTTGCCCTTCAGTGTCTCTACCCCCTCCAGTAAGAACAGATGTCATAGGCATGTGCTAGCTTTCAGTCATCCCTTTTATATTTTAATCATGTTCATCTCTGAATTTACTCATTCCCAAGAGTCAACAAATAGTAGTTTAGCAGTAGGAGTAGTTATGGGAAAGAAGAATAAATAGCACAGATGTCAGGAATTAAATCTAGATCATAGTTAAAATCTCTCTTGCTTCTCATGGAGCTCAAATCTCAGTTGCTCTCTTCATAGTCACAAGCCAATGGTTTTATTTTTCTTAAATAAAGAGTCTTAAGTGCAGCTCAGAAAGTAAGACAAACAAGAGAATTGCTCATTTGTGGGTTAAGCCCCACATAACTCAAAGCAGTCTTCCCTTACTGATGGGAGCTCACAGATTTCAGTGAGCTACCGAAGAATCATTGTTATCCTCTACTGACTTCAGTTAGAATCTGTGCTTTATCAGAGGGAACTAAAGAGGTGGGTGATCAAAGTGAAGAGTAGGGCAGAACCACAAAATAATCTGAGTGAAAAAGGAAGTGAACTGAAAAACACATGGAGTTGGATTTCTGTCCTTGGGTGAAACTGACTGCAAGAACATAGCTGTCATCAGTCAGTTTCTAATAAGACATACGCGCACACACACACACACACACACACACAAAAGTTTAATTTCAGGTTGGCCACCAGATGACACTAGAGAACTATGAATGATACTTTTTTTCAAGAAGCTATAAGGATGAACAAATGGCTTTGGGGATATTTTATGCATGCTTTGTGGCCTGTAGGTTCCTTCTGTGAAGGCAGCAGTGAGATTCATTTTCAGATGGTTTGAAATTCAAAAACTTGAATATAAAAATATCAGTACCATGGCTATGTGCACAAATTATAGGCATAATTGCCTCATCTATACCTTTAGTTGTATCAAGATGTTAAAATATCATCATTTTAACCCTTCGGTTATCATATTTCTCTTGGTAAAATACAGCTAGGTAATGTTATCTGAGCAATGAGTATGTGTTTGTAAACAATTATTCACATTTCCACTGACTGTGAATCAGTTGCTTCACAGAATCACAGAATCACAGAATAGTCTAGGTTGGATAAGATCTCAAGATCATCGAGTCCAACCTCTGACCTAACACTAAGAAGTCCTCCACTAAACCATATCACTAAGTCCAACATCTAAACGTCTTTTAAAGACCTCCAGGGATGGTGACTCAACCACCTCCCTGGGCAGCCCATTCCAATGTCTCACAACCCTCTCAGTAAAGAAGTTCTTCCTAACATCCAACCTAAAACACCCCTGGTGGAACTTTAGCCCATTTCCCCTCGTCCTGTCACCAGACACATGGTAGATTAGATCAACCCCCATCTTGCTACAGCCTCCTTTAAGGTAATTATAGAGAGCGATAAGGTCGCCCCTGAGCCTCCTCTTCTCCGGACTGAACAAATCCAGCTCCCTCAGTCACTCCTTGTAAGAGAAGCTTCTTCTCCATTATATTATTAGTATTTGAAAATAGTGGACAAATAAGTATTTCTTCATATTTAATTTATATATGTGTGTATGTATTTTGATAAAATCTCAGTTAAAATTGGTTTTGCTGATGTTACTGTTATGCAGATCTTGTATTAACTTTTCATTATGAGAAATTTTTATTCATCATGAACTTTTCATAATAGCTTTTTGTTCTGGTAAATTTGTTTTGCATTTGCAGTAAAAAAAAAATAAATTTAGAAATATTAACAGGATTTACATTTGAAATTACAGTACCTGTTTACTTCAGTTCTAAATTATGTAAACAAAATTCAATAAAACAATAATAAATAACTAAAATTTAACATTATATTTCCAATGTTATGTATATTTTAGCTATAATATTGTTGCTTCTTTTGCATTTATATAATAAGTATGCAGTTTTTTTATGGCAAAACCTTTGCAATACAGGTATTGGACAACATGATGTTCATGAAAGAATATTAAATATTAAATAGTCTCAGCATCAAAAATGTGCAGCTCTTTATCTATCTTTTACCAGTGTGAAAATATGCTGTATTATTGAAAATCACATATAAGGTCTCTCTTATAGATACAATAGCAGGATGCCATAATTTAAACACAATTGAACATTTTGCAGCATGCTTTGAATGTAATTTCCATCTTAAATAATATATCAGTGTTAATGTTATAAGCTGTTGATATACACATACTTTTTTTTGGTTCCTCTAAATGATTGGCAAAATACCCCAAGGAGGTCAACTAGAATCCTAACTGCATGGACTGCATAATTTTGTCTCAGTCTCCCTAATTAAACAAACAGATGCTTTAAAAATTATTATGTATTAACATTTGACACAATCCCTTCAGTGCACATTTGAACTAGATTTCTACTTTTTTCCTTCTTTTACATTGAACAATTTCAGGTTGTGGTTTTCCAAACATGGGTAAGGTTTAAAAAGAAATGGTTGTCCCTGGGATAAAACTACAAAACATTATTGCTGGTTATTTTCCACCAAAACTATTTTTACAACAGGATATTGAGTTTTCTTCAGAAGGAAATTTCTTGGAATGTGCCTGCCTTCTGCAGATAATTTAATCTTTTATTTTTGTTGGAAAGAGAGAACACCTGACAGCTGAAAATCCTTGGGCTGAAAACAAAACAAAACAAGACATGAAGATTTGGAAATGCCCTCCAGTACCTTACATCACACATCTGGATCAGTCCTCACCCCCAAATGCACTGCAGTCATGAGACTCTTTCAATGCACCCCAACTGTTAGGAGGGTGAAGGTCTTCTGTGGGGAGGCACTGAACTGCAAGGCAAGGAAAAGGGGCAAAATAGAACTTTTATAAACCTCTAAATAAATATTATTAAGCCTTTTTTTTTTTTTTTTTTTTTTTTTTTTTTTTCAGATTGCAATTGAGGTGTGTGATGAATGTTTTCAGATGTTTTGTGGAGAAAACAAAACAAAACAAAACACATGCATTTTGTGATCTCTTCATTAGTTAATTTATAGTGCCCTCCTTGCACAGAGCAATTCAACAGAGGCCAGGCTGGGATGTCCACAGATGGGGGTCAGGATCAGTTCTGATGAGGGTAACCAGGTCTGGGTTGAGGGGAACCAGGCCTTGAATGGCTGGACAGGGCAATGGGGGAACATGATACGGCCTGGTCTGGATCACGGGTCAGCAATCTGGGCTTTAAATGAGCCGAGTGAACCTCGGCTGCACTATACAGCCAGGATAACTCAGGCTGGGGCAAGCACGAGAACCTCAGCATCAAAGCAAGGAACCAAGGGAAGGTGATACCTCCTGCATGGTGAAAGATTTCTCAGCAGAATTGCTGATGAGAAGCATCCTCTGAGGGATTTTCCATTTTTTTTAATTATTTTTTTTTAAGTGACCCAAAGCTGGCAGAGCCTTCTCAGACATAGAAAAGGAGAATGCCCTCAGCTCTGTTCTGTACTGCAGGCAATCTTTTGAAACACATTGTTCTCAGGAGCAGCAAAGCATTGTTTATGGCAACGCCCTCAAAGTCTAGTGTACAGACACTGTGCTTCTCTATTCCCCCTCATTGCTATCCGTTTCTGGGCATTTTGGGGCCATGCTTGGAAGGATGGGGCAGGTTTAGTGATGCACAAGAAGGTGGCCAAGACATTGTGCTGCAGTCTGAAGCACTGTATATTTCTTTCTGGGACCTGTAGCGCAATAGCTTCACAGAATCACAGAATTATCTAGGTTGGAAGAGACCTCAAGATCATCGAGTCCAACCTCTGACCTAACACTAACAAGTCCTCCACTAAACCATATCACTAAGTCCAACATCTATACGTCTTTTAAAGACCTCCAGGGGTGGTGACTCAACCACTTCCCTGGGCAGCCCATTCCAATGCCTCACAACCCTCTCAGTAAAAGAAGTTCTTCCTAATATCCAACCTAAAACATCCCTGGCGCAACTTTAGCCTGTTCCCCCTCATCCTGTCACCAGGCATGTGGGAGAATAGACCAACCACCACTTTGCTACAGCCTCCTTTAATGTACTTTAAAAGAGCGATAAGGTCGCCCCTGAGCCTCCTCTTCTCCAGGCTGACCAAAGTCAGCTTCCTCAGCAATGCCTCCTAGGACTTGTTCTCCAGACCCCTCACCAGATTCATTGCCCTTCTCTGGACTCTCTCAAACACCTCCATGTCCTTCTTGTAGCAAGGGGCCCAAAACTGAACACAGTACTCGAGGTATGGCTTCACCAGAGCCGAGTATAGGGGGATGATCACTTCCCTAGATCTGCTGGCTACACTGCTTCTTATGCAAGCCAGGATGTTGTTGGCCTTCTTGGCCACCTGAGCACACTGCTGGCTCATATTCAGCCAACTATCCACCAATACTCCCAGGTCCTTCTCTGCCTGGCAGCTTTCTAGCCACTCATCTCCCAGCCTGTAGTTCTGCTTGGGGTTATTGCACCCCAGGTGCAGGACCCGGCACTTGGCCTTGTTGAACTTCATACAGTTGACCTCATCCCATCGGTCCAGCCTATCCAGATCAATTCAGGCATCCCTGCAACCTCTTTTCATTAGTAAAAGCATATTTCCAGTAGCAGCCAGTCAGCAAATCACATACTGTGCTGACTAGATATGTTACGCACTGTAGTTATAATTGCACCAGCCATAATTGTACAGTAGAAATATAACTAGCCTTTGAGATATGAAGTATTAACAGGTCTCAATTCATCCTTTTCCATGCTTGCTTCTGGTTATTCATCCAAGAGGTAAACCTGTTGATGTTGGCTGCAGAGATCCTGGAAGAGATCTTGAAAAGATTTCTTTGTCCAAGGAGACTGAAAGAATCAATGGCAATTCTACAAACGAGTTAAAGCTTGTCTGCTAGAGCACTACAAGACTTTGAGACTTATTTATATATTTATTCCCAAACCAGCAATAACATATTCAGGAATATGCAAAAATGCATAAACAATAGGAACTTTTGACACAACTGGAAGTGAGTATACCCATGCATGTGCAAGAAAGCTTGATAGCTCTGCTTCCTGTGCTTCAGATACTTGGGTGATGGCTGGTGAAGCCCACAGAGCTTCAGCAATGAGAGGAGGATCTCTGGACCTAAGGTGATACTGCTCAATGGAAGAGTAGGCTGAGAGACTTTACAGGGTGGGTTGGGAACACAGTGAAATGGAGAGCTACAGGGGACAAGGATTTTAAGGGGTTCCAAGAGGTTTAAGCCTCTTGGAAATGCTGGAATGTGCTTTTTGTGCTGGGAAAATAAGGCAACTCTGAGAAGCTTTAAGAAGCACTGTTGGCCTGTCAGTCAGGTTCTTTCTTTTCTTTTCTTTTCTTTTCTTTTCTTTTCTTTTCTTTTCTTTTCTTTTCTTTTCTTTTCTTTTCTTTTCTTTTCTTTTCTTTTCTTTTCTTTTCTTTTCTTTCTTTTCTTTCCTTTCCTTTCCTTTCCTTTCCTTTCCTTTCCTTTCCTTTCCTTTCCTTTCCTTTCCTTTCCTTTCCTTTCCTTTCCTTTCCTTTCCTTTCCTTTCCTTTCCTTTCCTTTCCTTTCCTTTCCTTTCCTTTCCTTTCCTTTCCTTTCCTTTCCTTTCCTTTCCTTTCCTTTCCTTTCCTTTTCCTTTCCTTTTCCTTTTCCTTTTCCTTTTCCTTTTCCTTTTCCTTTTCCTTTTCCTTTTCCTTTTCCTTTTCCTTTTCCTTTTCCTTTTCCTTTTCCTTTTCCTTTTCCTTTTCCTTTTCCTTTTCCTTTTCCTTTTCCTTTTCCTTTTCCTTTTCCTTTTCCTTTTCCTTTTCCTTTTCCTTTCAATTCTGCCTTTGGACTGGCTGTGCTTACCTCTTCCCCAAGACTGTTTTTGCCTTTGTGTCTCTGATGTTCTGGATTAACATTTGGCTTTAATTCTAACTTTTAAAATCACAGTATTAAAATCACAGTTGAAACCATCCATATTACAACTGTTTGTAGGTAAATATTTTTCCTTTAGTCCTCCTTTAAAACATCTGATTTAATTCATTTACAGCTAACAAATGCCATCTAGTGGATTTTTTGTGTGTGTGTGTGTGCTTTATTTAGCGTCTAGTAAAATATAGTAGCTCAGCATTGATTGGTATTTATAAAAATTAAAAACAGCCAATACAGAAAGGAACACTGCAAACTTTGGGCACACTGTTATTATCTCCCCTGCTTTTGTGGACCGAGAGGTAAATGCACATTCATATGCTTGTGTTGATGTGTGGTATCTTCTTAATGGCCAACAACTATATAATCATTTGTACAAATCCGGTTAGGGAAATCATTCTCTAATTTTTAAATAAAAAGTATATGTTCACATTGAGACTTTTCCATATGCTTCACACCAGTCTTTACTTCCTTCAAGCAAATATTATGATGATTCATAAGTAGTGTTTGCATATAATTGAAAACAATAGAGAATAAGGCATTCACTGAAAAAACAAAAAATTAAAATAATTTTCAAAAGCAGAGATTCGCAGATACTGTGAACAGCTTTTATATGCATTGGAGTCTATACATATACACATATGTACATTCACAAATCAATAGACTGTGGAAGACTGCAGAGGTATATAGTTATGAGCAGAAAAATTATAGACACACAGAAGTTATAATTATTTCTCAGGACACATAAATGATCAAGTAGAAGCTTTAAAAGCAGTATGTTTTCACAATCCACATAGTTAAATTATAGGATATATTTTTTTTGAGATTCTGACCACAAGTGTAAATGAGTTTAAAAAGGGGGTTACATAAATACATCTGAGGTAGATCTATCCATCATCCATCATTCTATGATGGATGGATGTGAATGTGTATCATGCTTAAGTGTAAAGTCTAGTTCAGGATTTCCCACTGTGCTGAATGTAGGCAGAGTAAAGATGAAAATTTAGCCTATGTTTGTCTCTGTTTACATATTTTTTTCCTTGAAAGATAAATTACATCTGATCATCTGGTAAAACACTGGGACTTTGCTTCAGTTCTGGGTGTTTCTTCTGATGGTCTTATCTGGCTCTGAAACATATTAGAGACTGTTTGATTTAATAAACAAGCTTTCCTACTTCAATGTTTCCTAAAATAAGTGCATATAATCCTTTACCATAAGGTACCAAATATCCACTGTTTTTATGCAATATATACACCATATATACAATCATTCATTAAAATTTTGCCCTCTTTCACACTTCCCATTTTGACTTTTATTTCTTCTTCCTTTATCTTGTCTTCATCTATCTCTTTTCCGGCTTGGCTATACAGGCCAAAGTGCTCTTCATACTGAGATTAACATCTCATTTGCACAGCTATGGTGTATGAATAAGGTGATAAAATAAACTGAGTTTGCCTATTGCTACTTGGTGTACAATAAACAAGAAAGAACAGAGTTCATAAGTAAAATTACTCTGAGGTTTGCCCTTTGCAGCCAGTCTAATGAATCACTTTTCAAAGTATCTGCCAGGTGAATGGGGGTGAAAGATGAAGCTCATGAGCTGGTTCATTGCAGTTCATGGTATGTTAACTCTAAAGAGAAACAGACTTTGAGGGATATCTTAGTCTCAAATTATCCTAATATATCTTGCATTCCTACATAATTAAGTTAATTTAAAAACATAAATTGCTGGATGGGGAATAACGATGCAACCATGTCACTAGTGAGTCCAATGAGGGTGCAGAGTACACCAGCACAGCACAAGCATTTCCATCGGCTTGGAAAAAGCTACTAAACCCTGATTAGGTTGCAGTTGTCAGTGCACCATCTCATCACAAACTTTTGGTTTTCAACCAGTCTTTCTGGTTCTCTGAGAATGACACTTGTGGCCTCAACTGGAAATTAAGAAGTGTCTTCATGTTGTTTTAGATTCTAGCGAGCCATCACAAATGCAGTGGGCTAACTTGGGATGACAGCAGTGTTCTGACAGCTCTTCTTGGCTTTTGCAGAATCTAGAGGCAGCTGAACTTTTGATTGTACAAACATTGTGCTGCCATTTTAATAGTATACACTGAAAAAACAGCCTATTATAAGTTCAAGAATGTTTCTCTGTATGTTATCTATAGAAGAACACCAACTGCTTGCATACTAAATCATAGAATCATAGAATCTTCTAGTCCAAACTTAATGTACCAAAAAATAAAAATAAAAACAAAAGTAGACCCAGATGTGATTTCTCTTATATCATGGAGTACAACAAGACATCTCTGTATTCAGTCATCTTCCTCTGTCTGCCTGCTCTGTCCTTTCTCAGACAACATGGATAAAGGAAGGAACAGATATGGTCTGCCAAAATCTGCCAAAACCCAGTATCCAGCAACCAAGTCCATCTACTCCTCTTAAATAAATTTAATGCAGTGCATGCCTCCCTGCTAGAAAGAAAGTTTTGCTGAGTGCTGAAGTGCTAGAGCTTTTGTGAAAGGAAACAGATTTATGTTTGAAATGTCAGTAACTGTTACAGTTAACTGTTACTTAGCAATTTAAAGGCTATACAGGAAGAGGAGGAGGTTTAAAGGTTTTTCTAGCCTTAAGAGATTTGAAATTTTCATCTCCCACCTCCTTGCAAAGTTCATAACTGTGATGATGAGGTGCATACAGTATTCCTTTTCCTTTTTTTTTTTTTTTTTTTTCAATGGCTGGGTCACCGAGAAGTATCTACCTTTCTCTGACAACTTTGTTAGAGCTTGTAAAGATCTTTCAGGACTCACCTTTCTCTCTCTCACAACCGAACTTTTTAAAATACACTGTTACTACATTGTCCAGGTCATTTATCTATTGCCACAGTACTAATGTGCCAACTCTTCCTGTATTGTAATTGCCTTCTAACCCCCATCACACTTTCACAGTATTGTTGAACTGAAACAATGGCTCAGTGCATTGGCCATAGTCCTTGTAGCAGTAAAGTCAGAGTCAATGCTGGGGCAGTCTACCTGACCCTGCTGTAGGACAGCACTGACTTACCTTCCCTGGAGATACTAAAAAAGAGTAAAATTCCTTTTGTCTAGAACTTGTTAACATAATGACTACTTTCTCTCACTTTATTTTTATTATTACTATAAAATTCCTCAGGAATGCATAGTTTCTACACTGAGTGTTGCCTAGAAGAGTGATTGATGCAGTCCTACATTAAATATACTAAACAGTTCATGAGGTTAAAAGGAAAACATAATAAACACATTTCACAAACTCGCACTTGCTCAACTGTTTACATTCAGGTCTGCAGAAGAAACAAAATCTGATTAATGGAGCTATTCTGGTAGTTTTCATATTAACTGATTGAATCCCTTTTTCTAGACATGAATGTCATAACACAATATAAATGTATATTTTACAAAGTCATTGTGAACTTTATAGCAGAATCGAGGTCACTAATGAGCTGGGTTAGAACTTCTATTCCATTTGGTCTGTGTAAGTCTAAAGACATCCTTTTGCAATAAATGTTCCATATTTACCTTTGTCTTCAATGTGATTACATTAGTAAATTTTAAAAAAAAAAAAAAAAAAAAAAAAAAAAAGTAAAAACTACAGGGGCAAAATATAACAGGTAAGTTAGTTACATTTGTGGTAACTAACCTTATATTTCAGGTTAGTTATATTCCTTATTTTCAGATAGATACACACTCACTAAACCAAATGAAAGATTTCAGGAATATTGAAAATTTAATCAGCTTTCAGAATTCGTTTCTCAAAGGACAAACTGGCAGTTAAATGTCTGGTGACATCTGCTGATTTCATTTTAAGTGTATACATTTTCATACTGTTCTGTAAGTAATGAAATAAGACATGATGAATCAATGCATCTCATGAAAACAATGAGGATAATGTGATTTTCAACATTATAGTTAAGATGTTTTTTGAATGTGAAAATGATAACAGCTGTGGAACACTATTAAAATGGAATGGTTATTTGCAACATTTTTTGTGATTTGAGTATGAAAAATGGAACGGAATGGGAGTTTCTAGGAATAAGAGCCTTTAGGGATATTTATCTGGCTCATTCCTCAAAGCAGAGATCAACAGTTGTGATTTGATAGGTAGGAGGGGATGAACAAGCATTTAAAAGCATTGTAACATATCCATTTCTGCTCTGATAAAATGTCAACATAAAAACATCTTTAAAAATCTCTAAAGAGAAAAGAGACACATTCAAAAAGTAACAGGTACATACATGTATATACCTTCACAAGCTCATGTTTGGACAAATGTGTTTCAGACACCAGTTCTCTAATTTTCTGTAAAGGTAGGAGCAATGTAATGTATATTTTACATTCAGTACTATGCTTAGGGAAATACAGTTGTTTATAGCAACCTATAATCAACTTAGATACAGATATGTAATATTGAAATATAATAAAAGGAAAAGTATGAAGCAAGATTTGAAAACATAACATGAACAAGTACCTATTTACTGAATGAAGGGAACAGTCCTTCAGAAAGCAGAGTATGTGATCATATAACATCTTAGCTATGAGTGATGTAGATAAAGTATTTTCCTAAAAAAGATCTCTCAGTATAAAACAATAGTAACCCACAGAGGTGGAGAAACCTGCATTGTTAGAGATTCTGTCTTTGGGCTTAAATTCAGTTGTGAATGGTCACTGATGGTACTTAAACACATAAAAATTGTGTTCAAGATGATAATGTTTTTCCTTTCAGAATACCGGTTAAAGCTTCAGCTGATACCTTTCACTTCCTTTCCCAGCTCCTTTCTTGAAAGGAATTTCAGGTTGTTGAAATTTCATGGAGGAAATTATTTGAATGAAATATGAAACTTCATTTATGTCAATATATATTTATCAGGTCACAAAGTTGAAGGTTATCATTTATCAATTTTCATGAGTTTCATGAGATTATAAAAGCAATAATCCAATAAATGATTTTTCCCTAGCTGTCCAATGGCAGAATCATAATCAAAGTATTAAGTGTTCATGTCAACAGCATTGAAACTTTTTTTTTTTTTTTATACCAGTTGTAAAAGTCTTCTGGTAGAAAATGAAAAATACTATATAAATATTAAATCATATAATTAAAAACACTTTTTTTTTCCCTAGATCATGTGCAGTACTCAAGGATAACTAAGGCTCCTGCCTTACATGTTTTGTTCATAAGGGAGGAATATTGAATGTTGGTGTGATGTTTTTCCAAAAGAAATAGATTAACACATTTTTATACACTTATACAGCTTATATCATTATATATAATCCACTTATATCTTTTCTAATATATATATATTTATTAAGGCATTAGTTTTGTTACATGCCAGTCACATTCATATCATCTATTAGATTTCTATGTCCTTAAAACTCTTACAATATGAAATTGTAAGTACTGCTCAGTCTTCAGAAAAATGATGTGAGATGGGAGTTGTATGAAATCTCATAAATTTCATATAATGTTTGAGCTCTGGCATAGTAATTTAAATTTGATGTAAAGCTAAGGTACTGTTGCAAATGCATAAAAATGGAGATCATTTGTGAAAGAATAAATTTTTGAAAAATGTAAATTATGTTAGGGTACTTCCTGATTTGAATGAGATCTCTTTTCATCTCTGGAGATAATCTATTCATTTGCAGATAGAGAGGTCTCATTCAGACCTTAAGTGTTACTTTTCTTGTTTATGCAAATACCTGTTTCACATCAGAGTTTTTGAAGGGGGGGCACTGTCTGAGAGAGCATCTAAGCTCTTACTTCTAGAGCTCTGTCCTTGCCAACATCTACCCTGCCTAATGAAATGTTGATCCTCATTTTGGATTATTCTCACTAAAGCTATTTATTTCCCACTGACCTTTTGATAATTGCTTTTATTCAAGGTCTGTTAACATATAATGGCACATACATTTTCACTGAGAAATGGGAAAAAATTAAGAAAATTTGTCCCTGTCTAGTCATCCCTGGTTGTGATTTATTGCATCATTCAACATGCAAACACACTGAAATAAACCAATCAGACAACTTCCTGCTACTAAATAAATAAATAAACAAATAATAGCATGGGCAAAAAATCTTATTTCCCTTTACAGCATGACAAGGTACGTGTGTCGATCTGCTTGAGGGTAGGAAAGCTCTGCAGGAGGATCTGGATAGGCTGCACCGATGGGCTGAGGTCAACTGCATGAAGTTCAACAAGGCCAAGTGCCGGGTCCTGCACCTGGGGCGCAATAACCCCAAGCAGAGCTACAGGCTGGGAGAGGAATGGTTGGAGAGCTGCCAGGTGGAGAAGGACCTGGGAGTGATGGTGGATAGTCAGCTGAATATGAGCCAGCAGTGTGCTCAGGTGGCCAAGAAGGCCAACGGCATCCTGGCTTGTATCAGGAACAGTGTGACCAGCAGGGCTAGGGAGGTGATCGTCCCCCTGTACTCAGCTCTGGTGAGGCTGCACCTCGAGTACTGTGTTCAGTTTTGGGCCCCTCGCTACAAGAAGGACATCAAGGTGCTTGAGCGGGTGCAGAGAAGGGCAATGAATCTGGTGAAGGGCCTGGAGAACAAGTCCTACGAGGAGCGGCTGAGGGAGCTGGGCTTATTCAGCCTGGAGAAGAGGAGGCTCAGGGGCGACCTTATTGCTCTCTATAGGTACCTCAAGGGAGGCTGTAGCGAGGTGGGGGTTGGTCTATTCTCCCACGTGCCTGGTGACAGGACAAGGGTGAATGGGCTTAAGTTGAGCCAGGGGAGTTTTAGGTTAGATGTTAGGAAGAACTTCTTTACTGAAAGGGTTGTTAGGCATTGGAACAGGCTGCCCAGGGAAGTGGTGGAGTCACCATCCCTGGAAGTCTTCAAAAGACGTTTAGATGTAGAGCTTAGGGAAATGGTTTAGTGGGGACTGTTAGCGTTAGGTCAGAGGTTGGACTCGATGATCTTGAGGTCTCTTCCAACCTAGAAATTCTGTGATTCTGTGATTCTGTGATAACACATATTACATCAATGTGGTGCATAGTAACCTTAGCTGAGATGTGTTGTCACTGCAATAAATACTTTTTGTGTTATGTTTTTTTCGACAGCTATTGTCAGTCAAAACATACAAATGCTATTGCTTTAAAGCATTATTATTGTTTTGAATTTCCATGGCCCCAGAGAGGGATGGGCTTCAAAACATGTGCATGCAACTCCAGAAGTGTTATCACAGCCTCTCAGTAGGCACTGGCCTACTCATTGTAGACACTGGCTTGTACTGATGAAATCAGTCAAGATAATCCTCCAGTTCCTTTCCAAGTTTCCCTTCCACTGCTACTAAAAAATGCATAACAATTTCAGTGCTGAGAAGCACAGCTTTTGGCTTCTGAAGCAGCTAGTGCATCATGTAAGGAAGTACAATGTGAAAATGTAGGTATCCAATCACGTGTGGCATCTCCCATCTGAGTGTGGCAAAGGCAAGGAGTAGTTGTGTCAGGTTGGTGCTGCAGAAGCCACAGAATTAAATCCCTGCCACTGGTGAAGCAGATGAGACAGGCAAAGTAAAGATTTGATTTGCCATTGATTATAATGTTAAGTGGTTGATTCACCATCCCTGGAGGTCTTTAAAAGACATTTAGATGTAGAGTTTAGTGATATGAGGATAGAGAGGATATGAGGATGAGGATGTGAGGAGGGCTTAGTGATAAGAGGACTGGTTAGTGTTAGGTCAGAGGTTGGACTAGTTGATCTTGGAGGTCTCTTCCAACCTAGATGATTCTGTGATTCTGTGACAACTCATATTGAGCAGTAAACTGCAAGACAAAGTGTCAGCAAGCAGTTGAGAACAGTTAGAAAAGTTAAACAACAACTGTAACAAGAGGGAAAAATGGATGTTAAAATGTACCTTTAAAAGGCAAAAGCAGGTTCAAGTAGTTGGATGAGAAATTTTTGATGTAAGACAAGAATCCACAGGAAATGTGCTAATTCACAAGGTCAGCATTTTGGACAAGAGCATACATTTCTTTCTTAAAAAAAAAAAAATATATGTATATACATATTTAAGAAAGAAATGTATATATATGCATATATATATATGTATATATATATATATATAACAACAATAAATATATATAACAACTAGCAGTATGATTTTTCCCTTGAGTGGATTGGTCAAACAAGTTTCCTTGGAGTAAGAAAAAAAAATATAGAAAACTTTTCCAGGACTTAATTTATCAAGAATAGTTTAACAAAATGAACTACAAAAAAAAAAAAAATCCTAAAATGTACAGGTCTGAATTTGCACTTACATGTACTTACATGCACTTACACCTGCTGGCCTTACTAAAGGTCAAATTTAGTTTGCTTTCAATATGTTTCCTTGCATAGATACTAGTCTTTGTCTATACTTTTGGCTATGATTCCGTTTTCTTAGCTAAGGTTAATCTAACACATCAGCTATTTTATTGCTTCTTTAAAACAAAGCAAAGCAAAGCAAAAACCAAACCCAACCAAAACAAACAAACAAAAAAGCTACCTGACATTTATGAGTTATAGTATTTGAAATTCTGTTGTTTGGGATAGTGTGTTAAATTGCCACTAGTTACATAAATAAAATCACAGTGTGCTGTGATTTGTACATTTATTTTGGTAAAAATAGCAATCCATACCCTTAACTGCTATAAGACATCACAGATCTGTTGAAGGTATATTGTTTTCTGCTATCTGAGGTTCTAACATGGAAGACTGATTAAATGATCCAGACACATTTTTGGTATTTCACTTATTAAAAGCAACTGCTCTCAGACAAAGTGAGTGAGTGATGGGGTGTTTCTATGAATGAAGGAGTACCTGCTATCCTGTCACTCTGGATCTGACCAAATCAGAATATAATATCACCATGCTGGTGATATTCAGGTACTTATGGCTCTTGCCCTTAAGGTGTGTAGGGTCAGATTTAAGGCTCAATTCAAAATGAAGCATGAATTTGAAACTGTGCATTGGGTATACATGGTATACATGCCTGCAGTGTAGAAACTCACATCTGGAACTCTCTCTAGCTTTGGTGTCCCTGTGTCATCAATATTCAGAAACTGAAACATTTTCTGATACTTTATCTTTTATCTTCTTAAAACAAAAGAGGATGATTTTTTTTTTTTTTTTAACAGATATTGCACCATTGTTGGGAAGTCAGAGATTTAAGATTCTCTTCCTTCTTGTATCTCATTGGAATACTCCATATGAGTATTTCTTACAAATGAAGAAGGATGGATGAAAATGGCTACTGGCTATGCTGTTGTTATTGTTGTTGTTGTTGTTGTTGTTGTTTGTTTTTTTCAACCTGAGTTACCATATAGCTAGGAATGAAAAATTCACTGGTTCAGAAAGGCAGCATCATATAGTCTGGTGGAATTCTGGATTTTGGTCTCTCTAATATATTAGCAGGTTAAACAGAAATTGGTTTGAAATAAATATTTCAGGACACAAAATAACACCTTAACATCCACCTAGCTCCTCACATACCACTCAGCTGAAAGTCTTTTGTCAATGTGTTAAATTGTGATTTCAGTCTTTCAGCTCACACAAGGTAAACAAGTTCAAGAAACATTTGCACAACACTCTCAGACATATAGTCCGATTTTTGGGTGGTCCTCTGTGGAGCCAGGAGTTGGACTCAATAATCCTTGTGGGTCCTTTACAACTCAGGATGACTCTGTGATTCCATGATCTCATGTCTGAGGCTCTTAATCCAGTTGTGTTGGAAGCTGAACAGAATCACAGAATCACAGAATTTCTAGGTTGGAAGAGACCTCAAGATCATCGAGTCCAACCTCTGACCTAACGCTAACAGTTCCCACTAAACCATATCCCTAAGCTCTACATCTAAACGTCTTTTAAAGACTTCCAGGGATGGTGACTCCACCACTTCCCTGGGCAGCCTGTTCCAATGCCTCACAACCCTTTCAGTAAAGAAGTTCATCCAACCTAAAACTCCCCTGACGCAACTTAAGCCCATTCCCCCTCGTCCTGTCACCAGGCACGTGGGAGAATAGACCAACCCCCACCTCGCTATAGCCTCCTTTAAGGTATCTGTAAAGAGCAATAAGGTCACCCCTGAGCCTCCTCTTCTCCAGGCTGAACAAGCCCAGCTCCCTCAGCCGCTCCTCGTAGGACTTGTTCTCCAAGCCCTACATTACAGGCACATCTGTCCATACAAGGAAACAGGGCAACCTGAGCAGAATGAAAACAATGGAAGAAGGGAGCAAAACAGAACCACATGGCTGGAGAAGATGGTTGGAAGAATATCATGCCAGCTGAAAAGGACAAAGAAGAATTAAAAATACATGGGATAAAATGGTTGGGAGAAGTGTCCATGACAGTGTTGCTCAAATCTTATCCTGAAAGCATAATTTATTTTATTGTTTTCTTGTAGATGTTTTCCAGCTTTAATCACAAAATAAAATTAATAATCGTAATGAAATCTGATTCGTACCATTCTGTTAAATCAAGAGCATAAAGTGATTGGGCTTGAAAAGCAGGAAACTGAACATATTTTAATCATAATGAGGAGCTTGTAAATGCAGAACCCAAGCCCTGAAAAAGGTCAGAACAGCCTACCTCAGCAGTATTTTTTAACTATTAAATAAAGTATGATCTGATAGTAACTGTAAAGCAGCACGGAATGAAAGGATTGTCTGTAATTTCTGTGAAAAATAGTGCAACAAGAAAATTAAAGTTAATTTGTTACTCATGATTTCATGAGGAAAGTTTTGCTTGTGCACCTGTTTTTCAACTGTGCTTGGATTCAAAGTAGAAGTGCTGGGAGATCAGTTAGATCCCCACATTTATTTATTTATTTATTTATTTATTTATTTTTAACTGAGTATTCAGTGAAACCATTTGCTGTTCTGCAATGAGCTTTTTTACTTTTTAAATTATTTTTTAAATATAACAACAGCTATTCAGAAAAGAGAATTTTCAAGAGAACTTTCAAGAGAAATTGTTATTGACCTCAAACTTCAAAACATGGTTTAACTCGATAGAGAATAAGCAAGACAATCAGATGTAGGTCCATCAGTAATCTTTCCTACTTAAAAACATTATATCTGAAGTAAATGGAAATATTCCTCTTTAAAAAACACACAAAATACATACAGGGGAGTTTTGTTTATCAAAAATTTAATTAATTACCTCGTCTTCCATGTAATCCAAAAATTACTGACATGAATTGTGAATCAATTGGAAATCTTAGAAGTACTACAGGTAAACTATCACTTTTCAGATTAAAGTGGCAGCTATTTTATAACATTATTTTTACTACCCTTTTGCAGAATAGCACACAACATTCTAATAATGACGATACATTGGGAATTTAATTTTTTTGCTTTATATATATATATATTTTTTTTTTTTCCCACATACATCAGACAATTTCAATTAAATTCAATTGGAGCTACAAATATAAAAGGTCTACATATGTTTCCAGCATATGTAGAACTGGAGACTTTTCAAATTGGTCAAGGCATCACAGTTGACAAGGAAATTGAATGAGATGGCTTGGAATCCTATATTAAACTAGTAGCAATAGACTGATACATTTTTAAAAATGTATTCATTTTTTTATGATTCTTCCTATGACTGCAGTAAAATCATATTATAATTCCTGAGTGTATAGAGAAAATGATAACTTTATTTATTTATTTACCATTTAATCTCCAGTAAATTTTTCAGGCAGAATTTTTGTCAGGCAGATGCAAATACAGTGGTTCCTCTTGTCACTGCGTTTGTCTCATGCTGGCTAAAGCACAACATATGCTTTATGATCAAACCAACAACAGCTGTAATTTTTAAAAGCAAGAAAAGGACTTAATTCTATACACATAGAATTTTCTTTCTAAACAGCCCCCCAAACAACAGAACATCTTCATGGAGCATTCCCTTGAAGTTTCCCAATGTACTTGAGTCATGAGTTATTTGAAATGCTTGCAAACTGAAACAAATCAATTCCAATCATGGAGTAACATCCACAATATAAAGAATGTCAGAAGATAAGCAAATTACACCATACAATAAAGATCTACCCATAACAAACAACTCTGTCCACCACTGAAACAAGCTCTCCTTTGCATTGTAGAAATAAGGGAGGAACAACAATAAGCCCAACAATAAACAAATGCTTATGGCATTTTGTTTGCATTTTTTCTTAAACAATAACTTTCTAAAAGTATCTTTCAGATATACAAGAGAAAGTTATCAGAAAATAAAGTTAAAACGAAAGAAAAGGACTCCAGCTGAGCTGAGTTTGGCCTCTGGCATGGATTTGAATCCATGTCTTGCACATCCCACTCTGGTTTGTCTATTGAATACTTCTCTTGTTTTTCTTCTAGACCAATGAATAAGTAATTATACTCATACATAATTATCTCCAGCTGACGACTTTGATGTATTCTGTTAACTTAGTCTGGGGCAGCTTTAATGTTTGTTCTCTCTGCTCAAGAACACTTGTTGAACAATTTGTCTTACACACAGAGAGTTTGCACTTTGTCACTTTCTCTGGTTTATTTTCATCAGCTAACGTGATAGATTAATGGTGTATCAACACTCCCTCTGCAGGGACCTGACTGTAGATTTTATCCATTTTGAGCTGCCCTAGACAGCAGACATATATGATCCTCAACAGGGAGGGAGAAGGGAGAGAAATGGAAGAGAACAAAACAAAGAAGACAGATTTTCTTTGAAGCAAAATGTTTAAAAGCCCAAAAGCTCCTGAAAATGGGAAAAAAAAAATATTTTCTGTTTAGCATTAGTCCAGAAAATTAGCTGTGCAATGAATTGCATAAATATAATTTGATTAGATCTTTTAAACTTTATTAATGTATTTTAAAATACATTAGTACTTGAATGGGAAGTAGTAGTTTAATAATTGTCTTTTTACTGTCATATATTTCAATGGTAACATGATTTCATTCTACTTAGTAAGTTTTTTTTTGTTTGTTTGTTTGTTTTTAATGCATCACAAGCTACTATCACCTCTGACTTCATATGACTAGATGAATACACTTTTTTTTTTTTTTTTTTTCCATAGTCAGGAGTTACTCCGTCTCAATGTTTTTCCATACAGCAAGTCCTTCTGTAGGCTTATTTTCTCTGTACAGCATGTAGAAAATCCATAACATTGGGGTGCGCATAGCTATCAGGAGTTTCCTCCTTTTCTGCACAAGTTACCTTTGCATTTTAACTTGTGTCACATCTCATAAACTTGTTTAATCATATCTGTAAAATTAAAAAGGAAAGCTGAGGGTGAAGAAATGGTATATTTTGTGTGACAAATATTTTGAAGATGACATATTTATGTATGGGTGGGTGATATTTAAGATCTACATTGTTCATAAATTTTATTCAAAAATATCAACAACAACAACAAAAATGTTTCATACAGTTAGATCCTCTGCAGAAAATCCACTGTAAATGCTTGTCTTTACCCTCCTAAGTAATTACAACCACTGCTGTAATGTCACCTCTAAGCCAGGATAACTTAAGTAAAAGTTCTTTCTTAAAAGCAGGACTTAATGATTTAGGTTTTGGACAAGTATGATGATATTCTTCTACACATTTCTCATAAGCGGAACACTGACATTTGTACTAGAGTTTGTAATCTACAGGTAAACAATGAGAGTTTTCTTTCATAGAACGCTTTGGGTTGGAAGAAGTCTCAAAGATCATCTTGTTCAAACCCCATGACATAGGAAGAAGCACCTCCCACTAGATCAAGTTGCTCAAAGTCTCATCCAACTTAGCCTTGAACGCTTCCAGGGACAAGGCTTCTCTGGGCAAACTCTTCCTGTGCCTCAATACCCCCTGAATAAATATTTTTTTTTTCCTTATACCTAATTTAAATGAACCTTCTTTTAGCTTAAAGCTGCTACCCCTGGTCCTGTCACTACACTCCCTGATAGAGTCCCTCTCCAGTTTTCTTGTAGGGTCCTTGTAACTCTACAGTTTTCTTGTAGGGTCCACTGGGACATTCAGCTGCAACCAGTGAATTCAGCTAAACTTTATTCTGAAGATAAGTTTCAAGTTGCTGAGTTATTAAGTGAAGACTTTTTTTAAAGACTAGGCTTAAATCTTTATTACTCTTTTTGTGATCAATAGTACCCAAGTACAGTATAGTGAGAAATAAACTGTCATGTTTGTTTAGGTTGTTTTCAAAACCATACATTAAGCAGAGAAACAAAATGCTTTTTCCTTTTTCTTTATGGGAACTTTGCTAGTTAACTGTACATATGCAAATGTCTTCTTGCTTCTCATACAGTTCTATTAAAGTAATTTAGCTATCGATGGAGCATTAATATGAATAAAGAAAAAATGAAGACTGTAGCCAGTAAGTCAAGGAAAAAATTTGTGAGAACATTTGATTTTAATGTGTTAAAAAGGGTGTTTTGTTTGTTTTTAATTAGTATTTTATTTATTTATTTTTACATAAAATATTTCATGAAGCAAGACAAGCTGTTCTTCCAGTTCTGTCTTTCACCTCAACGCTCAGCAGATACTTTACTATACAGCACAGTATTTATAGTGTGCATTGGTTTGCTAATAAAGTACTCAGGGAAAGATGAGAGGTGGTAAAGAAGGTGAGAAGAAAGGAGATACGAAATATTTTACCTGCATTCTTTGAGTCACAAGTATTCACAGACTGTGGCATGCCCTTACCTTTTGTCTAGATGAAAAAAATAAAAATAAAATCATATTTTTAAGTTCGACCATGCACTTAAACCACATTGAAGTCAACAAGGTCAGATAATAAATAGGAAGCCCTAAAGAATCTGGATGGTGAAAGCCATAGGGGATCAGCATGGTAGTTCTCGCACTATGGAAAAACAGTTGGATTTCTCCTTAGGTAGTGTCTGTCCCCTGTCATTCTTCTAACATCCGCAGGGCCTAGAGGCTGAAAGATGAGGATCTCTTGCAAAAGGCAATCCCAGCTGACTACTCTTGACAGGTTTTTGATGCAGAACAGCAACAGCAAGCCAGGCTGGGGAGATCCTCTACATCTGTTTTGAGCAATTAATCCCCTAGAGGTAACACCACTCACATGCAACTAATTTCTCAGTGTTTTAGCTAGAACGTGATTGAATGAGCACACTAGAAATTAAAGAAACTTAGTATTTATTTTGCAGAAACAAATGAAGAGGCCATTAACCTTCTAATAGAACTGATTACAGTGTGTGTTTTAAAATATTATTCCTCCCTTTTGCTCAGCCTTAAGAACTGTGTAACAGCTTTGGTGACAATCAAGTTGATGCTACATGTCAACACTAAGGCATGACAGATTATTGTGATGAGGGAGTCACAACTTTCCAAATATAAACATGAAATGTTATCCCACAAACTCCTATAGCCTCTCTTAGTATCAATCAGCTCTGGGTTAGATTCTCTCTTTCAGAGAAGAAGGTAATCAATGTTTATTTTAGAGTGTATTAAGATCACTGTACCTTGATGAAATAAATGTAACTCTATTAGAAGTGAGTGGCTATTGGGATAAAGCAGCTATTGAATAAAGAATATCAGGGTCCTTGTATTTTCTCTAGAATACCTGGGTTCACAAAAAAATGGTCACTTCTATTGATATGTTTCCATGTTTCCTTATGTTCTTCTGGTTGTATGTGCATTTATTTTATAATAAATGAGAGTATGAGCACGACATAGACTTGTAGAGCGACTCCCTGTGCGGCCTGAAGGACAGGAACCGGGGTGAGACCCCAAATGGGGGTGGACTCCCTCTCCTATCGCTGTAGAGCAGAGGGAGGGGACCTAGAAGCTGAGGAGGAATGGAAACAGGTCCCTGCTCAATATCACAGGCGATGATGCGCCCCCACCAGCCCCACCTTCCCAGGTGCCCTTACGCAACACATTTGAGGCCCTGGAGCCTGAGAGACCGGTAGCTGAGGAAGAGGTAGAAAGTCTTCCCAGGAGGATTCCTAGGGTGACGAAGTCAACTCCATGCCTTAGGACTGCCTCCTCCAAGAAGGAAAGAAGGGTGATTGTTGTGGGCGACTCCCTTCTCAAGGAAACAGAAGGACCTATTTGTCGGCCTGACCCTACCCGTAGGGAAGTCTGCTGCCTCCCTGGGGCCAAGGTCAGGGACATTGCCAGAAAGCTTCCCAACCTGGTTTGCCCCTCTGACTAGTCTCCTCTTGTAATAGTCCAGGCTGTCAGTTATGACATTGAAGAGAGAAGCCTGAAGACCATCAAATGGGATTTAGGGGGCTGGGACAGTTAGTGGATGGAGCAGGAGTACAGGTGGTGGTGTCATCTATCCCTACAGATGCAGGGAGGGGTACAGAGAGGACATGGAAAGCCCACCTGACAAACACATGGCTCAGAGGCTGGTGCCAACACAGAAATTTTGTTTTTTTTTTGACCATGGGGTGCTTTACTTGGCACCTGGCCTGATGACTGAAGAAGGGTCCCTATCTCTAAGAGGAAAAAGGATCCTGGGCCAGGAGCTGGCGGGGCTCATTGAGAGGGCTTTAAACTAGGTAAGAAGGGGGACAGGGCTGAAACAAGGCTTGTTAGAGCTGTGCCAGAGGTAACAATGGCAAGGCCGGGAGAGAAGGCAATGGCCCAACTGAAGTGCATCTACACTAATGCACATAACATGGGAAGATAGCTTCCTGACGCAGCTGGTTAGTGAGCCTACCTGGGGAAGGGCCCTGCTAGACCTTCTCTTCACAAATGGAGAAGGACTGGTGGGAGATGTGGTAGTTGGAAACCTCTATTGGGCAGAGTGACCATGAAATGGTAGAGTTCTCCATCTCGGAAAAGCCAGGAAGGGGACCAGTAAAACTGCTGTACTGGACTTCTGGAGGGCCGACTTTGAACTGTTCAGGACACTCATTAGTAGAGTCCCTTGGGAGGTGGTTCTGAAGAGACGAGTAGTCCAGGAAGTCTGGGCGCTCTTCAAGAAAGAAATGTTAATTGTGCAGGAGCAGTCTGTCCCCACGTGCCCAAAGATGAGCCAGTGGGGAAGAAGACCAGCCTGGCTGAACAGAGAGCTTGTGGCTTGAGCTTAGCAGGAAAAAGAGGGTTTACAATCTTTGGAAAAGAGGGCAGGCCACTCGGGAGGACTATAAGGATATTGCGAGACAGTGCAGGGACAAAATTAGAAAGGCCAAAGCTCATCGGGAGCTCAGTCTGGCTACTGCCATTAAAGACAACAAAAAATGTTTTTACAAATACATCAATGCAAAAAGGAGGACTAAGGAGGGTCTCCGTCCTTTACTGGATGTGGGGGGTAACTTAGTTACAAAAGATGAGGAAACGGCAGAGGTGCTTAATGCCTTCTTTGCCTCAGTGTATAGCAGCAAAACCAGTTGTTCTCTGGATACACAGTACCCTGAACTGGTGGAAGGGAATGGGGAGCAGAATGTGGCCCTCACTATTCATGAGGTTGGTGACTTACTACGGCACTTGGATGTATACAAGTCAATGGGGCCAGATGGGATCCACCGAGGATACTGAGAGAACTGGTGGAGGAGCTGGCCAAGCCACTTACCATCATTTATCAGTAGTCCTGGCTATTAGGGAAGGTCCCAGTCAACTGGTGGCTAGCAAACGTGACGCCCATCTACAAGAAGGGCCGGAGGGTAGACCCGGGGAACTATAGGCCTGTCAGTTTGACCTCAGTGCCAGGGAAACTCATGGAGCAGATTATCTTGAGTGTCATCATGTGGCACTTACAGGGCAACCCGGTGATCAGGCCCAGTCAGCATGGGTTTATGAAAGGCAGGTCCTGCTTGAAGAACCTGATCTCCTTCTATGACAAAGTGACGCGCTTGGTGGATGAGGGAAAGGCTATTGATGTGGTCTACCTTGACTTCAGTAAGGCTTTTGACACCATTTCCCACAGCATTCTCCTCAAGAAACTGTGTGCTCCTGAGTTGGACTGGCATACGCTTCTTTGGGTTAGAAACTGGCTGGATAGCCAGGCCCAAAGAGTTGTGGTGAATGGAGTCAAATCCAGCTGGAGGCCAGTCACTAGTGGCGTTCCTCAGGGCTCAGTACTGGGGCCGGTCCTCTTTAATGTCTTTATCGATGATCTGGATGACGGGATTGAGTGCACCCTCAGTAAATTCACAGATGACACCAAGTTAGGCTCTTGTGTCGATCTGCTCGAGGGTAGGAAGGCTCTGCAGGAGGATCTGGATTGGCTGGACTGATGGGCTGAGGTCAACTGTATGAAGTTCAACAAGGCCAAGTGCCGGGTCCTGCACCTGGGGTGCAATAACCCCAAGCAGAGCTACAGGCTGGGAGATGAGTGGCTAGAAAGCTGCCAGGTGGAGAAGGACCTGGGAGTATTGGTAGATAGTTGGCTGAATATGATCCAGCAGTGTGCTCAGGTGGCCAAGAAGGCCAACAGCATCCTGGCTTGCGTAAGAAGCAGTGTGGCCAGCAGGTCTAGGGAAGTGATCATCCCCCTATACTCGGCTCTGGTGAGGCCACACCTCGAGTATGGTGTTCATTTTTGGGCCCCTTGCTACAAGAAGGACATCAAGGTGCTCGAGTGAGTCCAGAGAAGGGCGACGATGCTGGTGAGGGGTCCAGAGAACAAGTCCCACGAGGAGCAGCTGAGGGAGCTGGGCTTGTTCAGCCTGGAGAAGAGGAGGCTCAGGGGCGACCTTATCTCTCTTTGTAAGCCATACAGCCACATTAATGGAGACTGTAGCAATGTGGGGGTTGGTCTATTCTCCCACATGCCTGGTGACAGGATGAGGGGAAATGGGCTAAAGTTGCGCCAGGGATGTTTTAGGTTGGATATTAGGAAGAACTTCTTTTACTGAGAGGGTTGTGAGGCATTGGAATGGTCTGCCCAGGGAAGTGGTTGAGTCACCATCCCTGGAAGTCTTTAAAAGACGTTTAGATGTAGAGCTTAGGGATATGGTTTAGTGGGGACTGTTAGCGCTAGGTCAGAGGTTGGACTCAATGATCTTGAGGTCTCTTCCAACCTAGAAAATTCTGTGATTCTGTGTTATTCTGTGATATTCAAGGTCTGCATAGATAAGCACTGTTTTAAAATAGTGTTTTAGGAGTATACCCATCTGTTGTGAACAAACCCTGGTGCAAGGAAGAGTTAGGTTGTCTGTGTGTTTGCCCTAAAAAATATTTTAATAGCAATTCTTTCTTAGTCTGCCTTCTAGATCCCCATTTCTACCAAACAGCTTTGTTGCTTATTGGCCTATTTTACTCATAGTTGACAGAGGGATATCAAAATACTATTAAAATTTCAGTAGCTGTTTAGAGGAGGAATACCTAGATAATTACCTCCACTGATGAATAAAAATATGCCCAGAGATAAAACAAACAAACAAACAAACAAAACAAAACAAAAAACCTGTTAGATGCTTACAGAAACCACATGAGATAAACTGCATGAATGTAATGGGAAACCAGGCTTAATAAAATCTGCTGCTCCTGTTCATCTCACTTCCTGGCTGCATACAGGAAAGATACAGCCACAATTAAATGTGAAAATGTGCCATTTAGTATCTCACTCACTTACTATTTCTGTAGCCAGACTGCTTTGGCAATATTATTTTCTTCTGTGTTAGAAAGTCAAGCTCAAATTTCTCTACCTCTGCAACCCTGTTTTTTCACTTTTCATTTGAAAATCAGGGAAGAGATTGCATTATTGCCATGTTAAGTGATTTAATTTCCAAAGAGTTTTTCATTAGAGATATCTTAAGTCTTGTTTTCATGATGGTTAATGTTTTCTGTGTCCAGAAGGGAAATAATGTATAGATAATGCTTTTCTTGGCAGTGAATTAGCAGCTCTGGCTGATGGTAAGAAAGAACAGAACAGTTTTGAATATTGCCATAAATAGATGGCAATATTTCCCCCTATAAATTGTTATAACTATAACTGATATAGCTATCAGTTATATCTATAACTGATAGAAATGGAAGCAGGTCTGTGCTTAAGAAAGTTTGTCTAGGTAGATTTGTTCTCTAATAGTTTTTGGACTGCTACAGACTGCTCAATTGCTTAGCCTGAGGTAAGTACAGCCATGATGATTTCTACAGGATACTACTTAGATACTTACAGGATACTTAGAAAACAAAGTGTGTTTTCCTGAATACTTTTTTCCCTCAAAGAATATCATTGCTGGAAAGGGACCCCATAAAGAAAATTCCATCTTTACAAGGAGAAATTATGAAAAATGAAGGAACATAACAAAACCACAGAGAGATACCTAATCAATAGCAAACAATAAGTAGACTACTATGTTATCTAAATAATTATTTCCATATTCTACAGTTTTCCTCAGTTAGAGTAACACTGCATGCTATATTTCACCAATTATTATCATGTGCTGAATTCACTGTTTATTTAAAAAAAAAAAAAAGAATAAATAAATAATAAAAAAAGAAACATTGGAAAAAATCCAGGTGAGGATTTACTCCCTTTATGTGAAAAAAAATGAACATATTTAATGATCCCTCATGGGTACCGCAGTTCTTAAACCACATGAATTTTAGTATGAGCGTATGAAACCATGCAGATTTTAATATGATTTATGAACAAAGTACGCTTTAAATCATCATCTACACCTAACAAAAAATACAATAAATAAATAAATAAAAAATCTGCTCCTTAATTCCTTCTCATGCTGAACTTTCCCTTTAAATCTGAAAAAACAGATAAAAGAAGCTCAGGAGATATCACAAGTTTCAACTGTTTTTCTATCATTAACTCAATGAGATTTCATACATTTTCAGACAATTTACAGTTCTTACATTCCAGTCTGGTTCTGACTATAACAGTCCTAGTGACTGTCACATCCCTGAGTCACATTATTAATACACTACCAGACTCTGTTTGAACTGTCACACTTGTAGAGGAGCCAGCATGAAACTCTTGTGTTTTTTGTTTATTTGTTTTTGACTGCCTGCTAAATCCTTAGTCAATTCCTATTGACTTACTAGGTGCCTAAACTGCAGTACCATTTAAGTACCAGAGTTACAGACATTAAATATTGCAGACACATCAGAAAAATATTTTAAGATGACAGTGACAACAGAATATTTCTTCTAGTGTACTGATTCAAAGAAATAAATCAGAAATACATCTGAGCAATCAGTTCTAGCTAAGTTGTCTTATCACCTGGTACACTATTAAGTCATTGATGTAAACAATTATTTCACTGACCAGGGCACAGAAGTAACGATACACAATCTGACTGCATTTCTCTCATGAATGGAAGGGATCAAAATCTTAGCTGGTAGCTCACAGGCAGAGATATTATTCAAATCAAGCAGCACAATTAAAGTATAAATTTTTCAAATTTGAACTGTTTTTATTAATAGACTAGTCATAGACCATGAGTCTAAATTCAGAAAGTTTAAAAAATGGGTGGTAAAAATGTAGTGAGGCTGGAGATGAAGGTAGTGTTTCAGTATTGAATCAGAGATGATAGGAGACTCCATAAAATTAAGTCAAGCTTGTACCACTTATATGAAGGAAGATCACAGATAAGGAGAAATTGATTGAACATTGCAATAGCTTTCATATTGGATTTGATATATATGGTTATATTTGGAAAAAAAAAAAAAAAAGAAAGATTTTTTTTATTTATTTTTATATTCCTCTCTCTACATATACAATTTTATATTTTTATATAATAATAATATATTTTTATATAATAATACTGCAAGATGATGAAAGCCTGAAGAAGAGCTTTAGATGAAAATGGTTTGGAAAGGATGTGTCCTTGGTATATGGAAGACTTGGTATATGGAAGGAACTGTGGTGGTTTTACTTAGGTGGGCAGATGAGTTCCACCACGGCCACTCTCTCACTCCCTCTCCTCAAAGGGGAAAGGGGATAAAACAAGACACAAAGGGCTCAAGGTCTGAGATGAGGATAATTTAATTAAAGGGAGAAGGAAGAGGGAACAAAAAAAAAAAAAAAAAAAAGGCCATGCATGCAGAAACACAGAGAGAGAAAAGTAGCTCAGGAGGACAGACACTTCCATCATGAGAATGAGAACCCCCCAGCCTCCCACTCCTTCCCCTTTTCCACTTTTTATTGCTGAGTGTGACATCATATGGCATGGAATATCCCTTCGATTGATTTAGGTCAGGTGTCCTAGTGATGTCCCCTCTTGCCCAGCCCCCAGCCTGCTGGCTCTTGGGGGAGTTGGAGGGAGCCAGTATTGTACAGCAACAGACAAAAAACTGGTGTGATACCAGTGCTGTTTTAGCTACAAGGGCAGAGCACAGCACTGTATGGGCTGCTGCAGAGAAAGTTAACTCCATCCCAGCCAGACCCAGCACAGGAACACAAAAACTTTGACATTATTTAGATATCGTGATCTATGGTATAAGTGATCATGCCTATGACCAGGCAAGATCACCCTGCTGACTGTCAACATGAGTGAGGAAAAATGGCAGGGAATCTAGGAAATTTGAAAAGACAGGATCAATCAAAAGGAAAAGAAATAACTGCAAATTATCTATTCAGATCATTCAACTCAATTCATATTTGAAGAAAGATTTAATTACAGAAAGTAGAATAAAATGCAACAAAAGGATCTGGTAGATTGTTCATTGAGACTGGAAAGGAAAAAAGGAGAAAGAACGTCTTATCTACACAGAGAAAAACTAAGTGGAAAAAAAATGCCAAGAAAGTTTAGATCCCCACAACTCAACAGGAAGACAAGTTTTCAAGAAAAACAGAGAAAACAGAACCAAAAGCACTGGGGCAACAGGTAGAGAAGAAAAAAGACCGGTGAACCAAATGAATGGTCAGCTCAGAAGATTAGAAGGTGTCCTGGTTTCAGTTAGAACACAGTTAATTTTCTTCCTAGTAGCTGGTAGAATGCTATGTTTTGGCTTAGGATGAGAAGAGTGCTGATAACACCCCGATGTTTTAATTGTTGCAGAGCAGTGCTTATACTAAGTCAAGGACATCTCTGCTTCTTGCTCTGTCGTGCCAATGGGCAGGCTGGGGGTGCAGCAAGAGCTGGGAGGGGACAGACCCAGGACAGGTGACCCAAACTAGCCAAAGGGGTATTCCATACCATCTGACATCATGCTAAACAATATATAGGGGTGGCTAGCTGGGGGGAGGGGTCCGGACTGCTCGGGGTTAGGCTGGGCATCGGTCAGCGGGTGGTGAGCAATTGCATTGTGCATCACTTGTTTGTACACATTATTATTAGTAGTACTATTATCATCATTGTATTATTATTATTGTTATTGTTATTGTTATTATTATTTTCCTGTCTTATTAAACTGTCTTTATCTCAGCTCACGGGCTTCACTTTCCATTTCTCTCCCCTGTCCCGGAGAGGGAGGGGGGAGGGTGAGCAAATGGCTGTGTGGTGTTTAGCTGCTGGCTGGGTTAAACCACGACAGAAGGACAAGGTGGACTACAGAATGAGATATCTATAAAGGAAGAAAATGTGGAGGTAAGAGCTAGGTTTATGCCTGTGTGGAAGTGTTGCTATATCTTTTGCATTTTCTGTTGGAGGGAGTCAATGACAGGAGTGGGAAGCTTGAGTAGACATATCTAAAACCAAAATTGCTAGTATGCTTTGGAAGTCTTACATTAGATTTTTGAGTTAAACTCAAAAGTCCAATGCACTGAATCTATTTGAATTCAGGTGTGATTCTTACTGACTTGCATTTTCAGCAGCATAAATAGCCACATTACATTCCGTTGACAGGCAGTGAAGAGAAATAGGGCAACTGGCTGATTAACCTGTGACTCCCCACTTTTGGATGAGATGAATCAATCTATTATTATTATTTCTGTTCAGTGATTGCAAAGGTGTCCTTGAGTAACCAGTTCCAACTTTAATATTTATCATAGAGATCTATATGATCTAGTTTTGGCCAGGAGAATCCCATCTTTAACTTGATATTTGAAACATATCAAACATAATGAACACCTCTTTGGTCCAAAATAGTAAAAAATCATTTTATAGTTGTTCTGAAGTGTCTGAACAAGTCACACAGGTTGGAATCATAAGAATCCATTGGCAGTATGAGTTATTTCAGCATTTAGTGCTGAAATGTCCTAAGGACATTTACAATGACATTAATTTAGGTCCAGATTTCAGTCTAGTTTTAGTAGTCACCTTTGCATATGCCCAGGTATTATTTTCTTTGTGATGTCACAGGGAATTAAAGAAATGTTTGTCCAAATGTTTACCAAATGCCAAGTAAACAAAAATCTTTCAGAAAAAAACAGCAGTTTATTTACTTTATTTTGCTTATATATTTCTTTACACTACTGAAGTTCACACTTCTGATTCTGTGTCCTTTTGTATGTAAATATAACTATATATATATGCAAAGTGTATTAAGGCTTTCAGTAGTGATAGAGGAACCAAAAACTCCCTTGATCAAATCCCCTCTAACAGGTTAGTCAGCGAGTTTACCTTTTC
Source organism: Aythya fuligula (assembly GCF_009819795.1). Taxonomy (NCBI): domain Eukaryota; kingdom Metazoa; phylum Chordata; class Aves; order Anseriformes; family Anatidae; genus Aythya; species Aythya fuligula. Next base: position 10,989,856 of record NC_045559.1, read on the forward strand.
ATATATACACATATGGGACAAAGTTTTTTGAACTTATTCACCTTTCCAACTATCTGGTCAGATCAGGGAGTATAGAAAAGGTTAATTTCATCCAAAAGACTTTGTCTAGGGATTATATCAAAGAAACATGAATTATGACAGTTATAAAAATGACTACAATCAATCTTTTCTCCTGTGTATATTTGTCATTATTTGCTTTGTATAGATTAAAAAAAAAAAAAGAAAAAAAAAATTAGGAGAATAGATGTACTGATGCATTCACTCTATTTATGCAGAACACTTATATACTGGGGAGGAAGGCTCAGCACAGCTCTTTTCACTGGTACAACACACATCGAATTTGTTTCCCTTTGTACAGGTTGGAATGGCTCTAAGGGACTTTTAGCTGCTAACTTGAAAGAAACCTGAAACTATAGCAACAGCTATGGATTGCAAGATTAGCAGGCTATGGCTAGGCATTGTTTATTCTGCTCTGTAAGTATAGTCTCAGACTACTTCATTGGCACTGTGCTGCTAGGAGAGCTGTCCTCCAGACATTTCTACTACTTTTCCTTCACTGAAAAATCAGTCCAACCCCCCACTTTCAGCCATTTACAAAGCACTTTTGTTTTCTATTTAGAGGTGAGGGAGAGTTTGAAATTTAGACTGACTTTCTTCATCTCGACACTGTTTAGAAGCACTTCACCTCATTAGCTCAGTATCTGCCAGCACACTGGCATACTGTAAGAGAATTCTTACTTCCAAATACAACAAGTCAAGAACAAAGAAAAAACATAAAGTTAATATAAAAATAAATTAATTTTAGTCAGTGATATGTACTCAAATCTGATTCTACACAGCTGTGAATAATTTTTATTTTATGTTTTTTGTCTCTCAAAGCAAGAAAAATTAGAAATTATAGAAACAAAGGCTATGGAGAACTTCAAAAAGGACTGTGGGTCTATCCTCAGTGGCTAGACACCACAGGATTACTTAGTCAGAAACAAATGCTTTGATATGAACAAGACTTTATGAGAGATAATTTTCATTATAACAGTCAGAGAAGTGGAGAATTGCTGGGATGAGGTTTGTATAATATAACCATGCTGTCAAACTCAAGATCAGTAGTAAAAGAGGAAAAGGTACAAATTTTTCACAGGGAAAAATAAGAATAAAAAAAAAATAAAAAAATTTGAAGATATCTTTATCAGAATGGAGTTAGATGAAACCCTGAGATCATCCCAAAGTCCTCAATGATATAATCAAAGGGCAAAAATTCCTCTGGAACCTGAATCTGACAGTCATTTGATCCGGAATTCATCAACAAGACATAACATGCACCAATATTTTTATTTACCAAAAGAAAAAGCATTCACTCTTCCAACATTTTATCTGCTATTGACTGCTATGGCTATGATGACTATTCATCATACTTCCTCTCTTCCTCTCAAGATCTTTTTTTTTTTTTTTTTCCTCATGATGTAAATATTGGAATTACAGAAACCAAAACCTTGTGTGGGAAAGGACTATAGAAGTCTTTGGCCAACCTCCTGCTCAGAGGAGGGCTAACTTCAAGGTTAGGTTAAGTAACTTGGTGCTTTACCAGGCATATTAAAAGTTTCTGAGGAGAGAGCTTCCACCTGGCCACTGGACAATATTTGAAGCTTCTTACTGAATACAAGGAAGAAAGTTAATAGTCAGAATATCTGCTATTGTAGATTGTGACTTACACTTCATATTACTGCATTGTAGACTTATGAATAGAATTTGGCTCTGTTTTCAGGGAAGTAAATTAGAGCTGTAGAGACCCTGCCTCCAGCCATTAGCCTTCTCTTTCCTGGATCAAACAAATTCAGTTTTCACAGCCCTTTCTTATAGATTTTCCAGTCTAGCCTCTTAACCATTTTAGTCACCCTTCAGTAGATTCTCCCCAGCTTCTCAATTTCCCCCTTGTACTAAGGAAGGGGTGACTGTGTGTGAAACTGGATGCAGTATCACAGAGCAGGTGTCAGAAGCACTAAGTAGAAGAAAATAATCACTTCCCTTGATCTACTGGGTATGCTGTTCCTAAAGTACCCAGTGTGTGGTCAGCCTACATACTGCAAGGACATACTGTTAACATATTTAGCCTATTGATCAAATGTTATTTCCTTACCAGTATTAACTCACAGGGTTAGTGTGTCCTGGATGTAGAACTTTCTACCTTTGTTGAAACATGCAGTGCTTCTCCTGGACCATCTCTCTAGCTTTCCAAAGTTTCTTTCCTCAGAAACAGAGCCCTGACCTGCATATTGACACTACCCTGGTACTGTGCCAGCTCTGATTCAGGTAAGGTTGTGTTCCAGTCTCATTCTCTGGGGTTTCAATGTGAATTGTAAATGTGACATAATGCAATAAAAAAAAATTCTTGTGATACTACGCCTAGGTACTGGCACAGCAAGTCTTCTGAACTATAGGTAAATGATGTGGCATGAAGAAAATTAGTGTGGTGGACAGATGAGAAAGGCTGTTAGGACACCCATTTATGCTTTAGGAGATTAGAAGAGATGCAGCATATCAGAGCTGAGAACGGTTATGGTTCTTGGCAGATGTAGGAAGCATGTGTTCTATATGCATTCTGTATGGAAGCAGTGAGTGCTCAGTAGAGCTCTGAATCCCCTCAGCCAGAGTCCAGACACTCTGAAATAAAAAAAAAAAAAAAACAGACATTGGTCTGGCTGAAAGCATTGGGACTAAGCTGAAAACATATGTGATTACTTGTGTAGGTGACAAGAGAAAATGACTAGACAGTCAACAAAACTGTTACAAACTTCCCTTTGTCCTCAGTGAACAAAAACCTCAAGCATAGTTGAACAAAAATGCTGAAAGTTTAAGAAAAAGTCAAAGTAGCTTTTCCCACTAAGAAAAAAAAAAAAAAAAAAAAGACATATTCAAAATATCTAGAGAATATACATGGCTCTCTAACCTAACCGTGCATCCTGTCTATTCCTGCAGAAGAAGTTACGATATTAAAGGTTTGTTGTTGTTGTTGTTTTCATTTTTGTTTTTTTTTTTTTTTTTTCCAATGCATCACTAAAATGTTTTGTAAACTATGCTGCAGGGTTTGGGTGACCAATGACAGCTGTGAAGAGTGTGCTTCTCTACATGATCTTGAAAGGTTCAAAAAGCCTTTATCACCATAAGCATCTCAACACCAGATACAGATAAGAATAGTTTTGAATGAAAGTAGTTTACAACTATTCAGCCAATTTATTTATTTATTTATTTTCCTCTAGAAAAGAATAAGAAAATCAGATGTTTCCTATTGTCAACAAACACCCCTAGTTAAGAAGAGAGGCATAATACTACTATTGTGAAGTGTATGATCATAGGATGGTTTGGGTTGGAAGGGACCTTAAAGATCATTTATTTCCAACCCCCCTGCCATGGGCAGGGCCACCTCCCACTGGATCAGGTTGCCCAAAGCCCCATCCAACCTGGTCTTGAACTCTTCCAGGGATGGGATATCCACAGCTTCTCTGGGCATCACAATGAAAATAGATGGATCAGTTCAAAGAAGCAGCTGACAGTATTTTCATCATGATTGCCATCAGCATTTTTCTCAAGGAAGTAAATGATGTGAACATTCCATATTCACTAAATTATAAAGATATACTAGTTTTCAAGTCAACATGAGATACTATCCACAAGTTATAATTCATTCCAAGTTTAAAATAAGTTCCCTCATCTTCTGTAACACTCTCTGAAAACACTAGAAATCTTGGATGTTTACAAGTCATATCATCACAGTACTACTGAGTGTTGACAGCAACTCTGGACATTGCCTAATCCAATGACACAAAAGAGAGTCAGCTAGAGCAGGTTGCCCAGGATCACGTTTGTCTGGGTTTTGAATGTTTCCAAGGGTGGAGACTTCTCAGTGTCTCTGGGTAACTCGTTACAGTGTTCATCCATGCTCAAGAACAAACATTTTTCATGTTTAAGTGGAATTTCCTGTATTTTATTTTGTGCTTTTTGTCTGTTGTCCTATCATTGGGCACATAATCTGGCACTGTTTTTTCTGTATTTCCCTGCACAGATACTCAGCATGTATTCATAGACATTGATTCCACTGAGATTTCTCTTCTCCATGTTGAGCAACCCCAGCTTTCTGCAAACTTGGCTTTCTCAGTCTCTCTTAATATTACAAATGCTCTCATCTTTTAATTATTTGGGGGACCTTTTGTAGACTTATTCCAGTATTACCATGTCTCTCTTGCACTGAGGATCCCAGTACTGCAAAGTGTAGGTAGGGCGTGGTACTCCAAATTGTGGTACTCCAAAGTATAGACCTAGTACTCCAAAGGTGTTTCTCCAGTGATGAGCAGAAAGGAAGGATCACCTCCCTCAGGCTGCTGGCTACATTACTTTAAATAAAGCCTGGGATACCATTTTCCTTCGCACCAAGGGTGCATTTTTGGCTCACAGTCAGCTTATTGTCCACTTGGACTCCAAGGTTTTCCTCTGCAAAGTCACTTTCCAGCTGGTACAGGTGCCTGGACTTATTCCTCCTCTGGTGCAGGATTTTGCATTTATTGGGGCTGCATTTCACAGGATTATAGTTAGCCTATTTCTTCAGCCTGTTGAGGTATCTCTGAATGACAGCACAGCCATCTAGTTCATCAGCATGTGCTCCTCCTAGTTTTGAAGGAACCTCAGACTTTGCTGAGTGTGCACTGTCTCATCATCTAGATCAATAATGAAAATGCTGAACAGTATTTGACCCATTATCAACCCTTTGAATACATAGCTAGTTACTGGATTCCAGCTCAACTTCATCTTGCGAATTATAACACTTTGGGCCCAACAGTTCTTCCAGTTGTCATAACACTTCATCCACTTTGCTAGCTCAAACTTCATCAGCTTGTCTATGGGAATGTTAAGGGAGACAGTGTCTAAAGCATTACTGAAGTCAAGACTGAGTAAACCTTGTCATTATGGAAGGTTACACGGTCAGTCAGTCATGTTAACTTCTAAATCCTCACTGATTATTCTCAATCAACTTTTTGTTCTTAATGTTTTAAAATCATTTCCAGGAAGATTTGGTTAATCACCTTCTGAGAGACTGAGGTGAGGTTGACCAGTCTCTATTTCCCTGGATAAACTTTCTTGGCCTTCTTGAAGATAAGTTCACAGATGACACCAAGTTAGGTACGTGTGTCAATCTGCTTGAGGGTAGGAAAGCTCTGCAGGAGGATCCGGATAGGCTGCACCAATGGGCTGAGGTCAACTGTATGAAGTTCAACAAGGCCAAGTGCCGGGTCCTGCACCTGGGGCGCAATAACCCCAAGCAGAGCTACAGGCTGGGAGAGGAATGGTTGGAGAGCTGCCAGGCAGAGAAGGACCTGGGAGTGATGGTGGATAGTCAGCTGAATATGAGCCAGCAGTGTGCTCAGGTGGCCAAGAAGGCCAACAGCATCCTGGCTTGTATCAGAAACAGTGTGACCATCAGGGCTAGGGAGGTGATCGTCCCCCTGTACTCAGCTCTGGTGAGGCCGCACCTCGAGTACTGTGTTCAGTTTTGGGCCCCTCGCTACAAGAAGGACATCAAGGTGTTTGAGCAGGTGCAGAGAAGGGCGACGAAGCTGGTGAGGGGCCTGGAGAACAAGTCCTACGAGGAGCGGCTGAGGAAGCTGGGCTTGTTCAGCCTGGAGAAGAGGAGGCTCAGGGGCGACCTTATCGCTCTCTATAGGTACCTCAAGGGAGGCTGTAGCGACGTGGGGGTTGGTCTATTCTCCCACGTGCCTGGTGACAGGACAAGGGGGAATGGGCGTAAGTTGCACCAGGGGAGTTTTAGGTTAGATGTTAGGAAGAACTTCTTTACTGAAAGGGTTGTGAGGCATTGGAACAGGCTGCCCAGGGAAGTGGTGGAGTCACCATCTCTGGAAGTCTTCAAAAGACGTTTAGATGTAGAGCTTAGGGATATGGTTTAGCGGGGACTGTTAGCGTTAGGTTAGAGGTTGGACTCGATGATCTTGAGGTCTCTTCCAACTTAGAAATTCTGTGATTCTGTGATAAGGGTGACATTTGTTTTCTTTTAGCTGTCAGGAGCTTCTCCTGATCAACTCAACATTTCAGAGACAATAGAGTGTGGCCACTGATAACACTGTTCAGCTCCCTCAGCACTCATGGATGCATCCCATGTTTAAGTGTTCCCTCCTCCATCAGGGAGGGGTCTTCCTCACTCCAGGTTTCTCTCTAGCTACAGGTGCTTTGGATTTCCTAGTTCTACCATTAAAAACTAGGATGAAGAAAGCAATACCTCAGACTTTTTTCCCATGTGCTTTTTCACCATTTATCCCAAACCATTCAGACTCACATTTCCACTAGTATTCCTTTCACTGTTGATATACCTGGAGAAGTCTTTCACAACCATTGCCAGATTAAACTTCAAATTGGCTTTGCCTTTCCTATCACTGTATCTGCATACTCAATCAGCATCTCTGTATTCCTTCTGAGTCACTTATCCCTACTTCCACCTCATCTGCTTCCTTTTTATGTCTGAGTTTTGTCAGGATCTACTTATTTGTCCAAGCAGAAATCCTGCCACATTTGCATGCCTTCCTATATATTGAGATGGACAACTGGAGTAGATGATTCTTTGAAGAGAAGAGCAATCATCTTCCCTGACTCCTCTTTCCAAGATGTTCTCTGATAAGATTCTTTCAAGCTAATACCTGAACAGGCTGGTGTGTGTCTTCCTGAAGTCTAGAGTTGTGATTCTGCTATTTGTTTTAGTCCCTCTTCTCAAGATCCTGAGTTACACAGTCTTGTGGTCAAAGCAGCCAAGGCTGCTCTCAGCTTTCACTTGTCTGGAAGGCTCAGGCCTTCTTCATTTGTATAGAAAAGGTCCAGCACAGCACCTGTTCTAAGTGAGCTGCTTGATCATCTGTATCAGGAGGTTACCTCTGCACTTCAGAAACTGTCTCGATTGCCTGTGCCCTGCTGTGTTGTCCTTCCAGCAGATGTTGGGGTCATTCAAGTCTCCTGTGAGGAGCAGGTCCTGACAGTGTGAGGTTTCTTTCAGTTGTCTGAAGAAGTATTTCTTTCTTTTAGGTCAAGTGGTTTGTAGCAGATACCTACCCATCACAATATTTGTCTGTCTTCTAAGCCTCACCAATAAGCTACTTCATTGTTTGTCCCAAGGTAGAGCTCCAGATATTTCTGCCATCGTAAAGGTGAATTCTGTCTCTCTGTAGAAGCTTGTTCTTTCTAAATGGTCTATACCTTCATGTGGAAGTGCTGCAGTCATTTGAGCTACCTCACCATGCTTCCATAATACTGTTAAGATTAGCAGCTATACAACTGCATATAGCCTTCTAACTACTCCTGTTTGTTTCCCCCCCAAGCTCCATGCACTAGTATAAAACCACTTCAGAGATACAGTAGGATCAGTTTTCTAACCTACCCACAAACCTAGATTCAGCTGCAACAGATTCTTCAAACATGCTTTGATGAAGAACAGCTGACAGAGATTGTAAGAAGCAGCTGGAGCCTGCTAAAAGTCATGGCCTCCTGCTATCCTTTCCATGAAGTAGCAAGATACCCTGGTGCCCCTCAAAGAGGACCCTGGTGGTCCCAGAAGTTGTGAGACCTACAAGATTTCAAGGCAGAGACCAGAAACCAATGTGCAAAGTGCCTGTTAGCTGCATTCTGGTGAAGGAAGAAGTCAGTGGGAATCTGAAAATAAGGCAGCCACCCCTGCAATAGGAGCTGGTTTAGAGATGCCTTAAATTACAAGTGAATTATTCTTGGGTGTGTTGGCAGATTCTTGTCCATGTTGTAAAGCAACCACCACCTCTTGACACAAATCTGCTTCTTTTCAGGTTAAGGACTAGGATTCGCTGAAAGATGAGAGCATCTTGTAAATTTACACTCAAGCTTACAGTGTTATTAGTCACTCCTTTATAGAATTTCCAGAATTTACCACATTGTAAATAATGTGTCTCATCTGACAGTGAAGGAAAGGGCTTTTTTGAAAGATTGAAGGCACTCAGAGGTAATTACATAGATAGGCAGATACAGAAGGAAAGAAGAAAGAAAACTGGTTCCCTGAACAGTAACGAAGTATTAGAATCTAAAGAAATTATCAGGACAAAGGCAATCAGGATAGTAAACTGAGTGTTGTTGTTTTTGTTTTGTTTTGTTTTGTTTTGTTTTGTTTTGTTTTGTTTTTTCCAGAAATCCTTGTAAGATTTTGCACCTCCATGGTGATATTCTTCATGCATTGTTTGGGCTAAATACCAATTCAGTTCCAGAAATTTAACAAGTTGCTTTAAACTTGTCATGCTTTTGTATAATCTTCCCAGACTTTTGCATTGTTATAGAAGTTAGCTAGCATGCCATGCTATGCAAGCTGAACTATAATCACAAATCTTGGTTTCCACTGGGATAAGTGAATGTGGCAACGGACAAACAATTTCTTTCAAAGATCACACTGCAGAGCAATGAGGGCTTTCCATATACCTTATATAACAGTACATACATGGGGGAGAAGTAATCTAGGTTTTGTGGATTCAGTTCAGACTTTTAATGATAACACTGGTTTGTATTTTCAAATAGTGCAGAAGAAAAATGCCTAATATTGTGCTAGCCCAAATGTTGTGTTTTGTGTAACAACCAGACCCAGGTGGTGTTAATCATGAAAACATTGTCAAGCATCTTCCCCAATCTGACTTGCACATGTGAAAACTAAGAGGCTCTCCTGCCAGAAGGTCTATCAGAACTGCTGTTGCTTCAACTTCTACTGGAATTCCAGGGGAATCAAAGGAAAAATAAAGAGAATGATAAGAAATTAAAACTATTTAGATTATTTATAGTTCCCTAGCAAGAAAATGAAATCCAGGCCATCAGCACGCTTGAATTGTGCTTGGTTTTACTGCTCTGTGCTGGAATGATGGACTGCATATAACTTTAAAAAATGTATAAAAAATAAGCATTTCTCCTTTTGCGACTTCTGCTTTCATCCATATAATATATGAGTCTTTAAGGCTCCTAAGTCCTTACAGAAATTCTCTTTTTATGAGGGTTGAGAGGTTTGAAGTGTTCTTTGGAAGAATGTCTTGCAGGCAGCATGTCCCTTGTTCCACTGTGCAGAAGCAGGCTGGCATGCCAAGCTGCAGCCAGCCTGTGACAGCCTGCAAAACCTGGGAGGGAGATTTGGGGCAAGCCAGAGAGCAGTTGTTGCTGAAGGAGTGCCAAAAATAATGGAGTGTTTGCTCTTTGATGAGAGAAGAAGCTTTACCCCAGTTTCTGTGGATGGCTAAGTGAAAGAATCATCTCTAAACTGTGGAAGTTTAATAGCAGTAGCTACCAGCTTTTTCAGGTATACTTGAACTGTACTTCCACAATGCAGAGAAATGCAAAATAAGTTTAAAAAATTAAGTTGGTCTCAGAGTTAATCTGCTGAGATATAACCTGCAGTATAGACACATCTTTTGATAAGCGTCCTGCTTCTCAACAAGATGTGATTAATGTGATGTACTGGAAAATTTGACAATTCACCACATATCCTTGTATCAATTATACATCTTCAAAAGAGTTCATAAGGCTTTCTACCACATCTCAAGCAGAGAGACAGCTGCCTCTGTATACAACATAATAATGTTCATACAACAGCTAATCTCTTGTATGGAACATAAGCTACTACCACACTACAAATTAGTACTAAGTGCTGATTATTCATATTTGCTGCTAATACCATTAGAAATTGCAGGCAAAATCTCCTAAATGAAGGATGTACAGATGGGATCGTTTTCAAGCTACAATATCACAACCCCCTTTTCCTTCTTCAGTTTTGATTCTGGTGGTTTGTAAGCAGTTGCCATCACAAATGGGAAATGCCCAGTAGGTGGCTGGACATCTTTATATATATACAAAGACTGCAACGGGTCTAGGTATAGAAATGCTAAAGCCACTGCTCTTTTAAGTGGACAGTGTTAGCTGCCCTTTGTATCTATTTTTATTTGCAGAATAGCCCTGTTTTCTCTCAAACACAGGCTACTAGTCTCCATACTATGTCCACATTTCTCACTCTGTTATGTTGTGCTGGGATCATGATAACAATGCATTCAGCCTGAGGAAGAAATAAGAATGAGGAAATAAGGATGAATATAGAAAATGTGCTTCTGAACATAAATGACTTACTGTACACCAGCGACTGATTAAAATGTCCCTTGTGATCAACAGCAGAGTTAAGCAGCTGGGTAACAGAAGGTGTATTCAAAGGCAGGAAAACAGCTGCAAAAAGCAGAAGTTACTGAAGATCCATTAGTGAAATTTGGACGTAGGTCCAGAGGTACTTGGCGTAAAGATGCCTTACAGTTCATATAAATGTGAAGGCAGCTCTGTCCAGTAATGTCTGGCTAGTCAAGAGCAAAAGGTAATCTATGGTGAAAAGAGGCACTCACTAAGGACTGCTGAATGAAATTATATGAGACATTTCACCTTTTTTCTTTCCTTTGCTCAGTTTTGTAATAAGAATCACAGAATCACATAACTGTAAGGGTTGGAAGGGACCTCGAAAGATCATTGGGTCCAACCCCCTGCCAAAGCAGGTTCCTCAGAGCAGGCTGCCCAGGTAGGCATCCAGACAGGCCTTGAATATCTCCAGAGAAGGAGACTCCACAACCTCCCTAGGCAGTCTGTTCCAATGCTCCGTCACCCTCACTGTGAAGAAGTTCTTTTGCATGTCAGTGCAGAACTTCCTGTGCTCTAACTTGCAGCCATTGCCCTTTGTCCTATCCCCACAAACCACTCAGAAGAGGTTGGCTACATCCTGCTGTCCCCCACCCCTCAGATATTTATATACACAGAGGAGATCCACTCTCAGTCTTTTTTTCTCCAGGCTGAACAGACCCAGGTCTCTCAGCCTTTCTTCATAGGGAAGATGCTCCAGGCCCCGTATCATCTGTGGCTTGCTGATGGACTCTTTCCAGGAGATCCCTGTCTTTCTTGTAGCAGGAAGCCCAGAACTGGATACAGTACTCCAGGTGAGGCCTGACCAGGGCAGAGTAGAGGGGGAGGATCACCTCTCTTGACCTGCTGGCCACGCTTCTCTTAATGCACGCCAGGATCCCATTAGCCCTCTTGGCCACAAGGGCACAGTGCTGGTTCATGGTCAACCTGTCGTCCACCAGGACCCCCAGGTCCTTCTCAGAGCTCCTCACCAGCAGGTCGTCGCCCAGCCTGTACTGATACTTCAGGTTGTTCCTTCCCAGGTGCAGGACTCTACATTTGCTCTTATTAAATCTCATTTGATTTCTTCCTTCCCATCTCTCCAGCCGGTCCAGGTCTCGCTGAATGGCAGCACAGCCTTCTGGCGTGTCAGCCACTACCTCCAGCTTTGTGTCATTGGCGTACTTGCTGAGGGCACATGCTATTCCCTCATCAAGGTCATCGATGAAGATGTTGAACAAGACTGGACCCATCGCCGACCCCTGGGGAACACCGCTAGTCACAGGCCTCCAGCCAGACTCTGCTCCGCCAATCATCACCCTCTGAGCTCAGCCAGTCAGCCAATTCTCTACCCACTTTGCCGTCCACTCATCTATCTCACACTTTCTCAGCTTTGCTAGTAGGATGTCATGGGAGACAGTATCTAAAGCCTTGCTAAAGTCAAGGTAGATGACATCCACTGCTCTCCCGCCATCTACCCAGCTGGTGATGCCATCATAGAAGGCAACGAGGTTGGTCAAGCACAATTTCCCCTTGGTGAATCCATGCTGACTACTCCTCATAACCTTCTTCTCTTCCAATTGCTTGAAGACGGCATCCAGAACAAGCTGCTCCAATACCTTTTCAGGGACAGAGGTGAGACTGACTGGCGTGTAGTTTCCCGGATCCTCCTTCCTGCCCTTCTTGAAGACTGGAGTGACATTGGCTATCCTCCAGTCTTCAGGCACCTCACCTGTTCTCCAGGACCTTTCAAAGATGATAGAGAGTGGTTTTGCGATCACATCTGCCAGCTCCCTTAGCACACGTGGATGCATCCCATCGGGACCCATGGATTTGTGTGCATTGAGCCCACTTAGATGCTCCTGAAGCACTCCCATGTCCACAAGGAGCCCTCAGTTTCCCAGACCCTTTGTCCTTTTTCCAGGGGCATGGAGTCCCGGGGGAGTGTCCTTGAAGCAAAGACGGAAGCAAAGAAAGCATTCAATATCTCTGCCTTCTCAGCATCTCCCGTGACCAGGACACCCCCCTCATTCTGCAAGGGACCCACATTATCCCTATTCTTCCTCTTGCTGTTTACATACTTGAAAAAACCCTTCTTATTATCCTTTATCTCTTTCGCAAACCTCATCTCTAGGTGGCCTTTAGCCTTCCTCATTGCATCCCTGCAGGCCCTGACAACACATCTATACTCCTCCCAAGAGGACAGGCCCTTTTTCCACATTTCATAGACAATCCTCTTCATTTTGATCTTATTGATGAGCTCCTTGCTCATCCATGCAGGTTTCCTGCCCCCCTTCCCCGATTTCCTATTCTTTGGGATGATCCTGAGCATGGAAGAAGTGCTGCTTAAATGTAGCCCAGCTCTCACAAGCACCCTTGCCTTCTAGCAACCTATCCCATGAGACACTCCCAAGCAGGTCCTGGAAGAGGTCGAAGTTGGCTCTTCAAAAGTCCAGGGTAGCAATCCTGCTTTTAGCCTTACTTCCTTTGCCTAGTTCCATCTGGAACTCCACCATCTCATGGTCGCTGCATCCGAAGCTGCCCCCAACCTTCACATCCCTAACAAGGCCATCCCTGCTGGTAAGAACGAGGTCCAGGAACACGCCCTGCCTCATTGGCTCCTCCACCACCTGAGTCAGAAAATTGTCCACAACGCATTGTAGGAACCGTTTGGACTGCTCGTGCCTGGCTGAGTTGCTTACCCAGCAGATGTCTGGGTAATTGAAGTCCCCCATTAGGACCAGTGCTCGTGATTGTGAGGCTACTAGCAGCTGCTCGTAGAAGGCCTCATCGACTTCCTCCTCCTGATCTGGAGACCCGTAGTAGTGCCCCACCACCATGTCTCCCATACCAGCTCACCCCTTAATTCTTACCCACAAGCTCTCTACTTGTCCTTCACCCTCCCCCAGGTGGAGCTGGGTAATTTGACAAAGAAATTTGACAAAGGAATTTGACAAAGAAAGAGCAATATATACATATATAAGTATATATACATATAATGCATGTATAAAAACCTTATTGACAAGCATAACCTTCTGCTGTTGCTATGTAGCAATCACTTCAAAGCACTGGAGCTTTCAATTGCCCTGTCATTCGCATCCATCTCATTACATTTTTTTTGTTAAGGCCATCCCAGAGATAAGTGATGCAAACAGAAGCTAAAAGTAGATTCAAAGTTAAGACAAGTCTCTACAGAGTGGAAAACCCTTTCTCTAGGATAGCACTGTACTAAAAGCTGAAGGGAATCTTGGAAACTGTACATACTATAATTTCCTTCACTCTTCAGCTAGAGATGAACCACTAGTTTGCCTTCTTTACAGACACAAGTTACCATACTTACGTCCTATCCACTGTCATCCTTTCTATATTTAGAAAATCACAATCAATTTAATTAACATACAATAAGTGTGATGTGCCCAGCTCTCAGCTTTGGCATCTGTTGCATTCTTAGTTCCTTTTCTCTGAATTTCAGCTTTCACATGAGACCTTTCATCATCATTGTCTTCATGTTACTTTCTTCCCACGGTTACTGAACAGAGTTGTGTATGGGTAAGATATAGAACCTAAGAGTGTTCTTTTGGTTAGGGCTCTTCTTTGCAACCAACACAAACCTATGTTTTGTGGTGCAAAGGGAGGCTCACAGCTACTTATCTAGAGCTTTGTTCAGAGACCCAGCCAATGACCCTGAGTAAGTTTTGAATATATTCCTATTTACAATGCTCTTGGTGAACTACTTATAAGACTACTGTTGCAGTATTTTCAGAGGGAGGGAAAAATATTTCTCTTCATATTTTATTTTTGAAGCCTTCTATAATTACAGAAAAATCAGACTTTTTTTTTTTTTTTTTTTTTCCCCGCAGTTTGCTGCTTATACCAAATTTAAACTGGTTTCTTAGGTGATTTTAAGTTGCTGTTTGGTTATTTCAAATTGAACAGCTGAGGCAAAAATGATAAGACCTACAATATAGTTGAGTTCTAAGTTGAAAACTAAGCTAGCTATCAAGGAATGCTGCTATAGAATTGCAAAGATCCACATGATTTTTTACATCCAGATCTGATATCTTCAAAATAATTGCAATATTGATGCTAAAATGGTACTTAGGTATTACTTTGTACTAGAGCTAGTAGTAAGTTTCAGCACCAAGAGGTGCTGAAAGTGGCAGAAGTTGTAGGAATTCCTTTCAAGAGCAGGGTGTTATATTCACATATATTGCATTTTCAGTCATGCAGATAGTATATTTTTTTTTAATTTTAATTTTTACTGTCAATTGCTAAAATCTTCATGAAACTTAGAGACTGATTTTTCCAGCTAAATCTCCAGTACTGGAGATTTCCAACTGATCTTGAGCTCTGTGCTGACATATAACAGCCTGCAGGTAACTGTCAAATTCTTTAGAGACTTGTATATATTTTTGAAATGTGTTTTATGGCTTAAGTGGCTAACTATACAGATTTTTATAGGAGTACATGTGTGTATAGCCAGGTTAGTCTATTATAGAATATATTGAACTAAAGTTTTATGTGCATATATTGACTTGGAAGTAATAAAGTAATACATTCAGGTTTCTCTTCAGCAATTATCTCCTCCAGATGTTATTTTCTATGATATTTTAAAATAAACGTATATGCCATTTCTATACCCCTTAATAGAATACATTGGCACTCTTTTCCTTCATATAGGAAGGAAAAAAAAAGTCTTATCAGTTAAATTTTAAATAATTTGCCTTTGGAAAATCTTTTTGATTCTGTATTGAAATATAAATTGTGGAAGTTTGATTTGGAAGAAATTTTATTTTAAGGTTGCATGAGACTGAAGTGACATTCTAAAATACTTTATTGTGGTGGGTTTAGATACAATCATCCCCTTTCTTTGCCATTACACCATTTTTTTCTCTAGAAAAATTAATTTTTTAGGGAACTAAAAGGACTGTAAAACCCTATATTCTCTTAGCACCCTTTTTCATGTAAAGTATGTATGTAACCTTCCAGCAAGAACTTTCAATGCTTTTATTCCAAATGAATATAGATTTTCAAGTTTTATTGTTTAAAAGCAGCTGATAGCTAAGAATAAGGACTGATCAAATCAGTAAGATCATTTAGCTCCAACCCTCCTGCCTTGGACAGGGACACCTCCCACTAGATCAGATGGCCCAAAGCTCCATCCTGCCTAACCTTGAAAACTTCCAAGGATGGGAGGTATCTGAAGCTTTTCTGGTCAACCTCTTCCAATGTCTCACCACCCTCATAATGAATAATTTATTCCTTATATCTGATATAAATCTATTCTCTTTTAAATTAAAAAAAAAATTAGTCTTGTCCTATCTGTACATGCCCCTGTAAAAAGTCTCTCATCAGCTTTATTATAAGCCTGCTTTAAATATTGAAAGGCTTCTCAAAGGTCTCCCTAAAGCCTTCTCCAGTATTAACAACTCCAGCTCAACTTTTAAAGAACTGCCACCTCTGATCAGAACCTTTATCAATAAGGAATTTTTCCCAGGGAATCTCATCCATTAATTCCACAAATAATCAAAACTGCTTCCTAAAAAGAAGAAACATTTATTACGACATAAATGAATTTCTGTATAAAACTGTACCTGCCTAGAACCATTTTTCTTTTAACTTATTAAATATTGCATCCCAGTTCAAAATTTGGGAGTTCAAAATTTTGAACTGGGATGCAAAATTTTATAAGTTAAAAAGGGAAGGGGAAAGGGAAGGGGAAGGGGAAGGGGAAGGGGAAGGGGAAGGGGAAGGGGAAGGGGAAGGGGAAGGGGAAGGGGAAGGGGAAGGGGAAGGGGAAGGGGAAGGGGAAGGGGAAGGGGAAGGGGAAGGGGAAGGGGAAGGGGAAGGCTTTTTTTTAATGTGTCTCTTTCCCTTCCCTTCCCTTCCCTTCCCTTCCCTTCCCTTCCCTTCCCTTCCCTTCCCTTCCCTTCCCTTCCCTTCCCTTCCCTTCCCTTCCCTTCCCTTCCCTTCCCTTCCCTTCCCTTCCCTTCCCTTCCCTTCCCTTCCCTTCCCTTCCCTTCCCTTCCCTTCCCTTCCCTTCCCTTCCCTTCCCTTCCCTTCCCTTCCCCTTCCCCTTTCCCTTCCCCTTCCCCTTCCCCTTCCCCTTCCCCTTCCCTTTCCCCTTCCTCTTCCCCTTCCCCTTCCCTTTCCCTTTCCCCTTCTCTTTCCATCTCCTCTTTTTTCCTCTTTTTCCTTTCCTTTTCCTTTTTCCTTTCCCTTTTAATTTCCTTTTTTTTTTTTTTTTTTTTTTTTCTTTCTAATCACTCAGGTAGAAGATATAAAGTTGCAAATTTTGAACTGGTATGTTTCTGTTGCTGTGTATAACCATGCCAAGCAATGTTAGTAAGGACTTAAATGCTATATATACGGAAAAATAAAATCAGATTTCATAGCAGTTGGAGTCTTTAGAATTATGGACAGATCAAAGTCTTTCCTGTTTCCAAAACTTAAAAATATATATATATTTATATTAAAATATATATTAAATAATATAAATATATATATATAAATAATATATTAAATATATATATATATTTATTTTTAAGGATCTGATTAAGGCTTTTAAGAGATACCCATAAAATTTTGCCAATTTATTAAGGGCACTGTACAAAATAAAAACAGTTTATTCAAAGAATTATTTTGAGTCACTTCCTTAAGTCTCTTAGATTTTGTAAACACCTGTAAATGTGTGGTGGTTTTACTCAGGTGGGCAGCCGAGCTCCACCACAACCGCTCTCTCACTCTCCCTCTCCTCAAAAAGGAAGGGGGAGAAAATACAACACAGAGAACTCGAGGTTTGATATGAGAAAGGTTTAATTAAAGGGAAAGGGAATGGGGAGGAAAAAACAGAAACAAAAGAAACATCAGTCCGCGTGGAAGCACAGAGAGAGAGAAAAATTATTCTCTACTTCCCATCAGCGAGCGGTGTTCGGCCACGTCCTGGGAAGCAGGGCCTCAAAACGCGTAGTGGTTGTTCAGGAGGAACAGCCCCCTCCCCCACGAGAGCCCCCCCTTTTATTGCTGAGTGTGACATCAGGTGTTATGGAATATCCCTTTGGTTGGTTTAGGTCAGCTGCCCCGGCAATGTCCCCTCCCCATCACTTGCCCACCCCCAGCCTGCTGGCTCTTGGGAGCTTGGAAGGAGTCCTGATGCTGTGCCAGCACTATGCAGCAATAGACACAACACTGGAGTGATATCAATGCTGTTCCAGCTACGAGTGCAGAGTACAGCACTGTGCGGGCTGCTGCAGGGAAAAGGTGACTCCAGCTCAGACAGACCCAACACAAAATGTCAATTTATCTCCTTTCATTGGAAAGGAAAATTAAATGTCTTAAATGCTCTTGGGAGTTGGAAAGATGAGGTGTCGTCACATGATAAGTGGTAAGATGAAAGTATGTCTTTGGTATATTTTGAAATACATTCTTGACCTGTAATGTAGTGCTACGTTATTTTAAAAACCGCATTTTGAATTATCTACTCAAGCAAGTCTGCTGTTGATCTCTCCAAGCATGTTGATCCCCAAGCATTAACGAACTCTCCTTAGCCATAAACCTTGTCAAATTCCTTCTGTGACCTGCAAAACATTATATAGTATTGTCAGAAATTAAACTTTTTAAAATATAAGTAACTTGCATAGATGAAATTCACCAAGCAAGTTCAGACCTGCCACAGAGTCAGCTATATTTACCAGATGACAATAACACAATTTTTTTTTCAGATGGATTACAGCAGGTAGACAAGGTGAAAAAGAGTGCAAATGAATGCACCTGGCCTAGGTTACCATAAACAGGCAAAGCCTGGAATCAGGTAAACAGGTAAAGCCTGGAAGTGATGCTTTTTTTTTTTCTTATTTTTCTCCCTCACCCAGTAATTGAGCAGGACAGAATTATGGGGGGAGGGGGGGAAGGGGGAAAGGTTTGATTTACATTTTTGATTGTGTTTATTGATTTCTCATTTTAGCCAGACTACTACAGGGAACAAGAGGTGTTTTGTCAGATTGTTGGATACAAGTTCTCTCAAATACATGGAAGTGTGGCCTTCATCAACTTCATCAACAAAGACTGAGTCCCTATGGGTTAGGATCAGCAGAAAGGCCAACAAGGCAAGCATCCTGGTGAGGGTCTGTTATAGACCACCGAACCAGGATGAAGAGACTGATGAGGAGTTCTACAGGCAGCTGGCAGATGTTGCAAAATTGTCAGCGCTTGTTCTCGTGGGGGACTTCAACTTCCCAGACGTATCCTGGAAGCACAACACAGCCCAGAGAAAGCAGTCTAGGAAGTTTTTGGAGAGAGAGGAAGATAGCTTCCTGACACAGCTGGTTAGTGAGCCTACAAGGGGTGGTACCCTGCTAGACCTTCTCTTCACAAACGGAGAAGGACTGGTGGGAGATGTGGTAGTTGGAAACCTCTCTTGGGCAGAGTGAGCATGAAATGGTAGCGTTCTCCATTCTTGGTGAAGTCAGGAGGGGGATCAGTAAAACCGCAGTCTTGGACTTCTGTAGGTCTGACTTTGAGCTGTTCAGGACACTGGTTGGTAGAGTCCCTTGGGAGGCGGTTTTGAAGGGACGAGGAGTCCAGGAAGTCTGGGCACTCTTCAAGAAGGAAATCTGAATGGCACAGGAGTGGTCTGTCCCCACGTGCCCAAAGATGAGCTGGCGTGGAAGAAGACCGGCCTGGCTGAACAGAGAACTGTGGTTTGAGTTTAGCAGGAAAAAGAGGGTTTACAATCTTTGGAAAAGAGGGTGGGCCACTCGGGAGGACTATAAGGATGTTGCAAGACAGTGCAGGGACAAAATTAGAAAGGCCAAAGCTCATCGGGAGCTCAGTCTGGCTACTGCCATTAAAGACAACAAAAAATGTTTTTACAAATACATCAATGCAAAAAGGAGGACTAAGGAGGGTCTCCGTCCTTTACTAGATGCAGGGGGAAACTAAGTTACAAGAGATGAGGAAAAGGCTGAGGTGCCTTCTTTGCCTCAGTCTTCAGCGGTAAGAGCAGTTGTTCTCTGGATACCCAATACCCTGAGCTGGTGGAAGGGGATGGGGAGCAGAATGTGGCCCTCATAATCCACCAGGAAATGTTTGGGAACATGCTACAGCACTTGGATGTACGCAAGTCGATGGGGCCAGGTAGGATCCACCCAAGGATACCGAGAGAACTGGCGGAGGAGCTGGCCAAGCCACTTACCATCATTTATCAGTAGTCCTGGCTATTAGGGAAGGTCCCAGTTAACTGGTGGCTAGCAAACGTGACGCCCATCTACAAGAAGGGCCGGAGGGTAGACCCGGGGAACTATAGGCCTGTCAGTTTGACCTCAGTGCCAGGGAAACTCATGGAGCAGATTATCCTGAGTGTCATTACGTGGCACTTGCAGGGCAACCCGGTGATCAGGCCCAGTCAGCATGGGTTTATGAAAGGCAGGTCCTGCTTGAAGAACCTGATCTCCTTCTATGACAAAGTGACGCGCTTGGTGGATGAGGGAAAGGCTATTGATGTGGTCTACCTTGACTTCAGTAAGGCTTTTGACACCATTTCCCACAGCATTCTCCTCAAGAAACTGTGTGCTCCTGAGTTGGACTGGCATACGCTTCTTTGGGTTAGAAACTGGCTGGATAGCCAGGCCCAAAGAGTTGTGGTGAATGGAGTCAAATCCAGCTGGAGGCCAGTCACTAGTGCCATCCCCCAGGGTTCAGTACTGAGGCCAGTCCTCTTTAATGTCTTTATCGATGATCTGGATGATGGGATTGAGTGCACCCTCAGTAAATTCACAGATGACACCAAGTTACGTACGTGTGTCAATCTGCTTGAGGGTAGGAAGACTCTGCAGGAGGATCTGGATAGGCTAGACTGATGGGCTGAGGTCATCTGTATGAAGTTCAACAAGGCCAAGTGCCGGGTCCTGCACCTGGGGGTGCAATAACCCCAAGCAGAACTACAGGCTGGGAGAGGAATGGTTGGAGAGCTGCCAGGCGGAGAAGGACCTGGCAGTATTAGTTGATAGTCGGCTGAATATGAGCCAGCAGTGTGCTCAGGTGGCCAAGAAGGCCAACAGCATCCTGGCTTGTATAAGAAGCAGTTTGGCCAGCAGATCTAGGGAAGTGATCATCCCCCCGTACTTGGCTCTGGTGAGGCCGCACCTTGAGTACTGTGTTCAGTTTTTGGCCCCTTGCTACAAGAAGGACATCAAGGTGCTTGAAAGAGTCCAGAGAAAGGCAATGAATCTGGTGAGGGGTCTGGTGAACAAGTCCCACGAGGAGCAGCTGAGGGAGCTGGGTTTGTTCAGCCTGGAGAAGAGGAGGCTCAGGGGCAACCTTATCGCTCTCTACAGGTACCTTAAAGGATGCTGTAGCGAGGTGGTGGTTGGTCTATTCTCCCACATACGTGGTGACAGGACAAGGGGGAATGGGATAAAGTTGTGCCAGGGATGTTTTAGGTTGGATGTTAGGAAGAACTTCTTTACTCAGAGGGTTTTGAGGCATTGGATTGGGCTGCCCAGGGAAGTGGTTGAGTCACCATCTCTGGAGGTCTTTAAAAGATGTTTAGTTGTAGAGCTTAGGGATATGGTTTAGTGGAGGACTGGTTAGTGGTAGGTCAGAGGTTGGACTAGGTGATCTTGGAGGTCTCTTCCAACCTAGATGATTCTGTATGATTCTGTGATTCTGTGAAACCTTAGGGATTGGTCAGTTACAAGATTTCTATCACATTGCCCTGAATAGAGGAAAGAATCAGGAAAAAAGAAAAAAAAAATAAGAGGTAAAACTTGTGGTTTGGGATACAGACAGCTTAAAATAAAAACTGAAAATAAATACAGAAAAAGATGGGAAATAATAATAATTATGCAGAAATAAAATACTAATTATAGCCAATTAGAAAAATGTTTGGTGGTTTGGTCTGTGTAGTAGCTGAGTGGAGGTAAGGGATCATTTTGCCAGCTGGAAATAAATGGAAAGGAAGTTGAAGGAAAGGAAGTATGAAAGAGTTCATGGATGAACAGGAAAAAGGTTAAGGGAAGAAAATTTGGATTGAACCTTAGGTGGATAAACGGTAAAGAAAAGAGGAAAGCACTCAGATCAGACAACTAAAGAAGGCAGAACAGGAGTAGCTAAGGAATAAAAAAGCTTACAGATATAATTAACATTTACTGTCTATCAGGTTTGCTCCTACCATATATATATATTTTTTTAAGTCTGAGGTTAAAAACCCTAAAAATCTAAAGGGAAACCTAGCCACAACTGGTGTCAGAGAGTCAGTATATTTCAATATGAACAATGAAGAAAAAAGATATTAATGGGAATTAATATCTTAATAATTAATATTTAATACTTAATAATTAATAAATTAATAAAATTAATTAATTAATAAGATTAATAATTGTTGAGGGATTTCTTGAAACAGCAAAAATCCCATGGCTTGCTGTAGCTGAGCAAACCAAGCTACCAGGGCAACTATGAGAAGTTCCCATGACAGTGTTCCCACATCGCCCAATTGAGGAATTCAGGAAAATATTGTTACCAGTAGCTGGCCTCAAGGACAAGGTCTATGTGACTGCTAATCACAAGGGGGTTGTTTTCTTGCAGGTGGGGTTGTTTTCTTGTAGCTGTTTGTCTGAGTGCTTTTGACCAATAATCTTGTGTGAAACACTGTCCACCCCTGTTAAGTTCTCTATAAAAGTTAGGCTATTCGGGCAATAAAATGGAGCATGATCTGACTCTACTGTGTGTCTGTCGTGCTTTCGACCGTGCTTCCTGCAACATATGGCGCCCGAACAGGCTGAGACCTGAACAGGACCCGAACGGAACATCGCAGCTTCGCCGGGACAAACATCGCAGCGCAGCGGGACACCAGCGGCGCCGGCACATCCGAACGCAGGTAGACCAGGAGACCAGCGGCGCCGGGACCAGCGGCGCCGCGACCTCGCCGCGCCGTCGGGACTTCGGAGCGCCCATCCGACCGGCGCTTGAGCGGACCGGACACCGGCCCAGAAACACGGTACACAGGACTCACGGTGAGGCGTGGTATTCCCGCTGAGACACGCGGAAAACCGCGGGGAACGGGGTTTTGCGGCGGGACGTGGAATTGCGGAGGGCCGCGGGAAACGGAGTTGCGGCGGGACGTGGAATTTGCGGAGGGCCGCGGGAATTAGAGTTGCGGCGGGACGTGGAATTTGCGGAGGGCCGCGGGAATTAGAGTTGCGGCGGGACGTGGAATTTGCGGAGGGCCGCGGGAATTAGAGTTGCGGCGGGACGTGGAATTTGCGGAGGGCCGCGGGAATTAGAGTTGCGGCGGGACGTGGAATTTGCGGAGGGCCGCGGGAAACGGAGTTGCGGCGGGACGTGGAATTGCGGAGGGCCGCGGGAAACGGAGTTGCGGCGGGACGTGGAATTTGCGGAGGGCCGCGGGAATTAGAGTTGCGGCGGGACGTGGAATTTGCGGAGGGCCGCGGGAAACGGAGTTGCGGCGGGACGTGGAATCGCGGAGAGACGCGGAAAAAGGAATCGCGGAGAGACGCGGAATCGCGGTGAGACGCGGAATCGCGGAGAGACGCGGAAAAGGGAATTGCGGTGAGACGCGGAATCGCGGTGCGATACGGGCCATCCGAGATCGAGTTGCTACGGGAGACCAGAGGCGTCAGTGGACAATGGCGGCCGACCCTCACCGTGTGGCGAGTCGGCACAGAGCAGAGGGGCGGAGATCAGGACTCTGCAGCCTGTCTGACGTAACCATGGAGGCAGCGGCAGCAGCGGCTGTGCTGCTTCTCTCTGGCATTCTTTTTATAAGAAGTTATCTTGCAATGCAAAAAAAGACTATTCGTCCCCAGATCGGTGTTATAACTATGTTTCTGGATAACATTCCGTGGGGTTGCCACATTCTACAGACTATTAATGACGATTTAGCTCTATTGCAGGGCAGGAGAGCAGAGACGCAGATTACACCGCCAAATGACCACCGTCAGGCTCGTTCACAAACAGCTTCTAGGGTTGCAGCTGGCACGGCCTGCAGCCGTATAGCAGACGTTACACTCTCTTTCCTAACTAGTAATCATGTGTCTCATCCATTTGTGGTGAATGGTCAGTGGCAAAAAGAAAAGGGGGAGAGTAAGGGGCGACAAAGACGGAAACGGTGCCAGGAGGATGCCACTGACACTAACAGCATGGGTAATAGGAGTAGTATAAGTGACACAGGTGACGGTGCGGGGCGGCGGCAGGCGCTGCCGCGCTGCAGGGCACTCTGCCTGCTGCTCGCCCTCGCCGGCCTGTGCACTGCTGCCGACGGTGCTAGAGCAAAATGTGAAGACTGCTCAGATGGCAGTGATGAGAGTGCTTGTGTGAAGAAGACGTGTGCTGAATCTGACTTTGTGTGCAACAGTGGTCAGTGTGTGCCAAATAGATGGCAGTGTGATGGGGATCCGGACTGTGAAAATGGGTCTGATGAGAGTGCTGAGCTGTGTCATACGAGAACATGCCGGGTAAATGAAATCAGGTGTGGTCCTCAGTCAACCCAGTGTATCCCAGTGTCCTGGAAATGTGATGGTGAAAAGGACTGCGACAGTGGAGAAGATGAAGAGAGTTGTGGCATTGTGACTTGTAGTGCAGCAGAATTCACATGCAGTAGTGGGCAATGTATTTCCAAAAGCTTTGTCTGCAATGTTCAAGATGACTGCAGTGATGGTAGCGATGAGTTGGAGTGTGCACCTCCTACCTGTGGTGTTCATGAGTTTCAGTGCAAGAGTTCTACCTGCATCCCTATCAGCTGGGTGTGTGATGATGATGCTGACTGCTCCAACCACTCGGATGAATCTTTGGAGCAGTGTGGCCGCCAGCCTGCACCTCCAGTGAAGTGTGCTACGAGTGAGGTGCAGTGCGGCTCAGGTGAATGTATCCACAAGAAGTGGCGATGTGATGGAGATCCTGATTGCAAGGATGGAAGTGATGAAATTAACTGCCCTTCTCGGACCTGCAGGCCAGACCATTTCAGATGTGAAGATGGGAACTGTGTCCATGGGAGTAGGCAGTGCAGTGGTGTGAGAGACTGTCTGTATGGCACTGATGAAGCAAACTGTAACAATGTTATTCAGTGTTCTGGACCTGGCAAATTCAAGTGCAGAAGTGGAGAATGCATAGATATCAATAAAGTGTGTAACCAGCAGAGAGACTGCAAGGACTGGGGTGATGAGCCCCTGAAGGAATGCATCATAAATGAATGTGACTGTCCAGCTGGGTTTGAGTTTATAGACAAGAGAAACTGTGGAGACATTGATAAATGTCAAAACCTTGGTATCTGTAGTCAAATGTGTATCAACCTGAAAGGTGGCTACAAAAGTGAACGTAGCCGTGGATATCAGATGATTCCTGCTACAGGAACCTGGAAAAGGTCATACTGGTACAAAGACACAAATAACACCTGTGATTGCAATGACGCTGCTAAGCAGGGTTTAGGGGTTTGTAGCATGGAGACAAGGGGTAACAACTACAGTGTTTGGAACAATTGTACAGCTTTGGCCTTACCTCCTGATGTGCTTCTGATTTGTGGGGATGGGGCCTGGCAAGGTATCCCTGCAAATGCTATCAGATGTCCATGTTACATAGATAAACTCATTGTATTTGCTCCTAGCTTGTTACAGTTGCGTGAGATCACCAGACATAAATGGACATTGCTTGCATTGGATTGCAATGATAATGTTGAATTGTGTGGGGTTGCAGCTAGAGCGGCATTAGCAATTTCAGTGCCTGGAGTGGCATCTGCGGCCGCATGTAACAACTTAGAAAAATTGGTATGCTGGGCCGAGAGGCAAGCCTATGCCACGACAGAGATACTTGAGGAGATGTTACCAGATCAAAATAGTCTGCAACATCTGCTTTTACAGGATCAAGCTGCTATTGACATCTTGCTTTTGGCTCAAAGGAATGGGTGTGAGGACTTTAAGGGAATGTACTGTTTAAACCTTTTTGATCATAATGTGTCAATTCACAAATCCATTACTTTCCTGAAAGAGCACATGAGAAAGATTCAATATGGTATCAATCCTTTCAATCAATGGTTCACTGACTTGTTTGAAACAAAGTGTAGATGGTTGCTGGGTTTAATCACAAGGGGATTAAGGATTTGGTTTATGGTGGTGGTAATCATCGTTGTGTGTTGTAAGTATAGCTAAAGAGTTACTTGTAAAACTGCTGTGTCAGGCTTGGTTTGCTCAAAAGAAGAAGGGGGAATTGTTGAGGGATTTCTTGAAACAGCAAAAATCCCATGGCTTGCTGTAGCTGAGCAAACCAAGCTACCAGGGCAACTATGAGAAGTTCCCATGACAGTGTTCCCACATCGCCCAATTGAGGAATTCAGGAAAATATTGTTACCAGTAGCTGGCCTCAAGGACAAGGTCTATGTGACTGCTAATCACAAGGGGGTTGTTTTCTTGCAGGTGGGGTTGTTTTCTTGTAGCTGTTTGTCTGAGTGCTTTTGACCAATAATCTTGTGTGAAACACTGTCCACCCCTGTTAAGTTCTCTATAAAAGTTAGGCTATTCGGGCAATAAAATGGAGCATGATCTGACTCTACTGTGTGTCTGTCGTGCTTTCGACCGTGCTTCCTGCAACAAATAATATTTAATAATTAATAAAGATTCTTTCTCTTTGTTGGGACAAACCAGTGCCAGTTGCACTGTACTATCATGCAAAGGTCAAAATAAACTTCTAGTTCTTTAAACATCCAATTCTTTAAACTTCCTGAAATGGTGTTGCTCTAAAAGTAAATAATGTTTTCCTGTTTCTTTTGTATTATTGCATATTTGTTATTATGTACATACTTTAATGCATGAAATTGTATTATTTTTGTGTATACTTTCTTTCCCCTTTCCCTTCCCCTTCCCCTTCCCCTTCCCCTTCCCCTTCCCCTTCCCCTTCCCCTTCCCCTTCCCCTTCCCCTTCCCCTTCCCCTTCCCCTTCCCCTTCCCCTCATCTTTTTTCTTTTTCTCTTTCTCTTTTTCTTTTTCTTTTTCTTTTTCTTTTTCTTTTTCTTTTTCTTTTTCTTTTTCTTTTTCTTTTTCTTTTTCTTTTTCTTTTTCTTTTTCTTTTTCTTTTTCTTTTTCTTTTTCTTTTTCTTTTTCTTTTGTTTCTTTTTCTTTTTCTTTTTCTTTTTCTTTTTCTTTTTCTTTTTCTTTTTCTTTTTCTTTTTCTTTTTCTTTTTCTTTTTCTTTTTCTTTTTCTTTTTCTTTTTCTTTTGTTTCTTTTTCTTTTTCTTTCTTTCTCTTTCTCTTTCTCTTTCTCTTTCTCTTTCTCTTTCTCTTTCTCTTTCTCTTTCTCTTTCTCTTTCTCTTTCTCATCATCACTGTGGAAGGGAACAAATTACTTCAATCAAGAAATCTTTTTCTGAAGTACAAAGCAAAACTTGGCTTTTCTCTATTCATAAACTGCAGAGCCTTTTCAAGATACCTGTTCCAGTTGATTCCCCTTTTAAGCATTAAGCATAGTCCATAAATTCTATTTCAAAGTTTAAATTTACAATGGAATCCATTCATAAAACTGTCATGGTAAGTTTTCTAAGAGTATTTTACACTAGTGTGCAGAATGTTTCCAACTAGATTAAAAGCTGAACTGTTCATACATATCAAATTCTTCTTTATAGACAGATGGTCAGCTTGCTATTGGACCCTTGGAGAGAAGGCAGAGGGAGAAGTGTTAGCTCAGAAGTGCCATATTACAATGAAACTTTTTCATAAAGAACTGATCTATACTCCTTGCTGCCAGTTCAGAACCCATTTTAAGAATATGACCTAGACTTCCGTAAAAGCTGGAACATGCCATATATCTCAAAACAAGCACTTCTCTGGCACAAAGCAACACTACTTGTGAGTTAAGAGTGCACAGCAAAAGGAAAAAAAATCTGTCCTGTTTACTTTTTTGCCATTGTTTTGAAAAAAATGTAACCTATTTCATGCCTTCAAAAAAGTATGCATTTGACTAATTAGCTGTTCTAAATTACCACAACTATGACTTCTGTAGAGCTATGGGGAATCATGATTTATTCAAACTTTTGTCCTTTACATTAAGTAGAGCAACAGCAGATGTACAGTGTGCAGACGAGGTAAAGATAATCAAATAATGGCCACAATCCAGTGGCCATTTAATTGCATTTAATTCATTAATTTTATTGTGTTTTTCTTTTCCTAGAATTCTCAGGCAATTACTTGTGACTGTTGTAATGATACTTTTGTCGTTGTTTGTTTGTTTGTTTTTGTTTTGTTGTAAATTTTACCAAAAAGTAACTCACAAACAAACAAAAAACACAGCTTAGAAACATACTATAATAAACTATAAACATACTATAAAATATATATTGTTGTTTAGAAACAATAATTGTAGAAACTGAAACTGAAAAATACATGCAAATGTCCATTACAAACCATATTGCTCTTCATGTAATCATGGTGGAAATATAAGACTTGTATAATGTGGCTTACCAAATATTATTGACATAACTTTGGAAATTTTAGTCTGGATCAAGCTTTTTATTTTCCAGCTTCTCTCTGATCAAGGAATAATAAAGTACTTCACTTCAATATTTCATTTGAAGCCACTTTGTTGGTTACAACCAGAGCTGGGAAAAAACTTGAATTAAACCAGCCTAAATATACTCTGATAAAAACCTTTAGCTTCATAAATTTTGTGGGTTTTATAAGCTGAAAAGTCTATCATTACAGTTTTATGAGGATATGATAACTTCAAGAACTTTCATAAACTATACTCATGCTACATTATTCCAAAAGAATGAGAATTTCACAGAAATATACTTTTGGGAATGAGCTGTAGGAATCTATAGGGTACTGTTCCTTTGCCAGACCCACGGCATTTGAAAAACAACGCCAGGGCGTTATTCCCATTTTAAATGGGAATGACTGGCTCATGATGAATTCTTCATCTTGTGGTTACTACAGTACCCTCTTCTTAAATACTTCTTGATTTGTATTTTTATTATTATTTATTTATTTATTGTGAATTTTTTAATAAAATCTGTATTATTTAGGTATGTGAAAGACTCATCTCCAGTGTCAAGTGAGGGTCTTGGAGAAACACAAATTAGACTACTCATATTAGCATACTTAACACTCATATTTATTGTTTTACTTTTTTTTTTTTTTTTTTTCCCTAAGGCAAATCTTTCTAGCTTGTTCTTTTAAAAATTCTAATTGTAATGCTCTTATTTGAACAGTGATATTGGGTTTTATTTTAGATATTAATTAGGAAAAGCAGGATCGATTTTCTATTCCCATCCTATCATATGCTACTCCATTCTGGTCCATTCTGTGAAGGAAATCTTAAAATGTTTTCTTCTATTACGTCTTCTAAGACCTACTGCTGAATACAGGAGGAAAATTACCTCAGAAATACCTTGTATTTGCTCTGTCAATATGACAAAGAAATAAAAAGAAATACCTTGCATTTGCTCTGTCAATATGATAGACAATGGAATTGGTGGAAAGATCGTAGAATCATAGAATATCTGAGTTAGAAAGGATCATCTAGTGCAACTCCTGTGTCCCCAGAGGACCACACCAATCAAATCAGATCAAATCAAATCAAATCAAATCAAATCAAATCAAATCAAATCAAATCAGACCATGCATCTGAGAATATTGTCCAAATGATTCTTGAACTCTGGCAGGCTTGGTGCCATGAACACTTCCCTGGGAAGCCTGTTTCAGTGCCTGACCACTTTTTCAGTGAAGAACCTTTTCCCGCTATCCAGTCTGAACCTCTTGACACAGCTCCATGCCATTCCTTTGGGTCTTATTGCTGGTCACCAGAGAGAAGAGATCTGTGCCTGCCTCTTCACTGCCATTCATGAGGAAGTTGTAGATGGCAATAAGGGCTCCCCTCATTCTCCTCTTCTCCAGGCTCAATAATCCAAATGACTTAATCTGATCCTCATACATCTTCCCCTTTACCATCTTAGTTGCCTTCCTCTGTTTAACCAGGCACTAAAGTGAGACTGACAAGCCTGCAATTGCCAGGATATTCTTTTTTGCCCTTCTTGAAAACTGGGACCAAATTTACCAGCTTCCAGTCAGATTGGACTTCTCTGTATTCCCAAGTCCACTGAAAAATAATTGAGAGAGGTCCTGTGATGACACAGGATACTTTGAATACTCTGGGGTGAATCCTCTCAGGCCCCATGGACTTGTATGCATCCAGGTGGAGAAGCAAATCCCTCACAAGTTTAGCTTACCCAATGAAAAGAAGAAAAGTATGTGTGGGAAGAATATTTAATGGGGATTTAGTGTGTGTGTGTGTGTGTGTGTGTGTGTAACACACTTGGCAATGTACATGTGTTAGAGAAGAAAGAAAAATACATCTTCTTCTGAAATTGGTAAGTGATGACATTTCTCATGGTCTTGAGAGAGATTTAAACCACAAATCTCTGTTCACTGAACAGAAGATCATTATTCTTAGACCCAGAATCGAAAGGCCTGAAATCTGTCTGTCCCTACCCACAGTATTCATTATAATTTACATAACACCTCCTTTTTAAAAACGTCTTTTCCTGGTCTTAGTCTTTTTATATTCACAGAAGTCTACAGTGTCTATCATATAATCAGCTATTTGAAATAATCTTGCAGTTTAGGCTCTAGGGAGAAATATTTTATTTTTATTTTTATTTTTAATTTTAATTTTAATTTTAATTTGTTTTTAATGCATGTGGATAAGTATACCCTTCTATGTGAATGTGTTTTATTTACTGTGTTGAATTAACATGGCATTATCACAGCAGTTAGAAGAGGAAGAGATTCTGTTCAAACTCTCTTCCCTAAAAGGAAACATATAGTCTCCCAAACACAGGGTAGGTCAGATAGAAATTTTTACATTCCATCTGAACAAAAACATAAAAATACTCTTACAGATTTTCTCATACAAAAATCCAATCCTGATTTTCCTGATTATCAATTTGTTTGAGTCTCAACACTCAGTCTTCTGTCATTTTAATGCATAAACTCTCTGTCGATGTTAGTACATGGAGCATGTAAGAGATTTTGTTATTCAAATTGGAGTATTAATATGTCTCGGAGTATTAATATGCTATCTTCATGTTTTGGTGGTAGATCATCTTTAAATTCTACTTTTTTTTTTTTTTTTTTCTTCCATTGATTCAAATGGCTTTGTCTGTCAGCCAAGGATTTTTCAGGGCCACTGACAGAGATTTTCACGTGCAATATGCCCAGCAGATATATAGCTTCAATATATAGCCACTATAGTTTCAATATAGCCACTGCATGTCCATTTTCTCTGATCCATCTACAGAACAAGTCTAAGTTTCTGGAATGATCCTGACTTAACAAGTCACACTCCTTTTCAAGTAGGAGATTCAGTTGCATTATTTCTATTTAAGCATAAGCTTCAACTGATGTATGAATGTAAACTGTAAATTGTCTGCTGATCCTAGAGTGGGGAGCTGAATTCTCTGTTTCACCTTCTTAAAATAAATGGGAAGTATTCAGCTGAAACAGATATTCTGACTTTCTTGTTTTTAAATGATCTCTGGATTTGCCACATGACAAACATTAATGAAAGGATAGGGATAGCAAAAATGCATAAAAATGTAACAGTGAATTTTACCTTTAAAATATAAAATGCATAAATATGTTACACTTTTAGGGGCCTATTTGCCAAGCAATGCTTCACCTGATATAAAACATAGTCTATTATACTGTGCCCCATATATATTTTCAGCCAAGAATTCTAAACTGCCAAACTGTAATTTAGAATATGATACTACTCTTACTTAATCTATTTAGAGTTTTATTCAGATGAGTGCAAAACTCCTCTTTTGAGACCAGTATTCTACATACAAACTAAACTCACCTATGAAATCAAGCAACAGAACTACAGTTTCCATTCAGGACAGCAGTAAAGTGATCAGATGTAAATTAATAGTTAATTGGTCCCAAATGAAATGAAGCAATTACTCAAAATTATTATTTTCCTAACTTTTCATTCCACATAAATTTAGTTGTTCATTATCATCATCATCATCATCATCATTCCCTGCCCTTTCAGAAAATGAATTGTGAAAACAGAGTGAGCATTCCACCTATATTCTGAGTACTGATTTACACTCTGGCCTGGTAAAAGCTGATCTTATACAGGAGTTTCCCCTCACTAGCTTTCTTCATCCATCATTAACTGTAGAAAACGTGGAAGCAAATTATAACTCAAATACCACAGACATTAATCACAGGCAATGTTTTAATTGGACACATATTTTGACACCTCAAGAAATGGATATTAGAAAAATATCAGAACCATGATTGAAAACTAAAAGTCAAGAGCTCTTCACACCAATAATCCCAGGATTTTGCAGAATGAAATGAATTAATTAGAATTATTCTCAATTTAAATTTAAGAGCTCTGAGAAAAATGGAAAGTGAGAATCTTAAATATGTTTCTCTGTAAGATTTATTGTTAAAGATTTCACCAAAGAGTTTTAAAAAAGATATATTATTTGGAGTTATTATGATGAATTTGGAGACCAAATTCAGTCATTAAAATGTAAAGGGAGGAATTCAGCCCTCCTTTCTGTCTAAACTAGAATGTAACCTTGACTCACCACTGGTGCCTCAATAATTTTTAAGACCGCCAAACCCCGCAAGTGCTTTCACACTGCATCTTTGTCTTTCTCTTAAATTGAAGGGATAAATGAAGAATTGACTGTTATCTTTGCCATAACACGTCTTCCCCTGATTTGGTTGTGGATTGTTTTAATAAAACATCTATCCTAAGAACAATGTTCATCTCCCACTCTGTTTACTTTGGATTTTATTTATTTATTATTTTTTTTGACTGTTTTATAGGCTCCTTAACTAAACTTATAACAAAGACATAGCTTATTTGATGACTTCAAAAAATATAATAAAGGTTGTGCAATAAAACATTCTAAACTGAGACAAACTTGTATTTCTGTTTCACTTAGATCATCTTTTGTCTCTTGGGAGCTTGGTAACAAAACAACTTAAACATTGCAGTGACTGAATACCATTGCTAGTCACAGTTTACATTTTATTTTAACTTAAACTACAACAAATACCCTTGCTTACTTAGTTGTGAAAATCATAGTATCATAGAATCATTAAGGTTGAAATAGACAACCTGGTTGAAAAAGATCATCTGGTCTGACCTACCACCAATATCACTAAGCCATGTCCCTAAGCACTATGTACAACCTTTTCTTTAACATCCCCAAGGATGTTAAAGAAAACTCCACCACCTTCCTGGGCAACCCAGGAAGGTCAATTATCTTCACCCGGGAAAGGTGCACTCCCTTCCTTTTCTGAGATCTTGTAGAAATGTCCTTCATTATTTATATCTCAGTAGCATTTGTAAAATCATACCAGGCTGTGAGCTTCATGGGTTAGAGTGCATAAATCCATTTAGCCTTTAATTTTAGAGCTATTAGAAGAAATTTAATTAAATAAATCACAGTTAGGAAAATAAGAATAATGTTGAAAGATTAAGGAGTGGCAGAGTTTTCAAGTTGACGACTTTATTAAATCTACATTTAGCACTCTCAAGTGCTACTGAAATGGAAGATACTTGCTCAGTAGGTGGCACTATTCCCTCAACTATTCCCTCAAAATAAATATAAAGCTTATTCTTGAAAGGCATTTTGGGCAATATTAAGATTTTTCTGTTTATGGGTTGCAAAAATCTGCATCCAACCACTGTAATTTATAAAGATATTCTGCTTTAAGTAAAACACACATAATTTGCCTTGCCATGTGCATAGCAAAGTAGAGCAACAGTACAATTTAAAAATAGGAAGAAAAAATATTCTAAAATAGAAGGGTCTCTTTGTACATAAGGTATTCCTTCTTTTTTCTTGTCCTTAATTTTTGTTAATTCCTGCAACTCAATGTTTAAATTTACTGTAGAATATAAAATGTCATTATTTTCACTGTATTTGGTTCTCCACTCTTTAAATAATAAAATTTTATATGTATATATGTAAAGGCCTTTACAAGGTCAGATCCCCAAAAAATAGTTTAGGAAAAACAAGATTAGCAAGATTTTTAGAAAAAAAAAATAATTTGCGTAACAGAATTTGTTAAAACATATTAATATAAAATATATCTTGTATATTTCTTAAAATCTAACAGTCTAAAACAATATCCATAAAACGCTTTAAAAGGTCAATTATCTAAGAAAGCATTGGAAGTGTTAATACCTGGTGAAAATGTATAGTTGAGTACATCTCTGAGAGATACCAGTTGTTCAAGTAATGCAGATGTTGCTTAGTTAAACTTTCATCATATATCTGGATTTGGTATTAGAGTTTTATTTACAAACCAAATGGTTGGAAGCACCTTTTGTAGACTCCTCTACAGTACCACTGTAGAGTAGTGTTCCTTGGTGTAAACAAATAAACATTTTTAATGTTGAAAATAACATCTCTATCAAGATATTCTTGAATTTCATGGTGTACAATACAGTATAAACAAGATAAATGTTAGCTCTATAGTCACTAACTTTATAGGTGCTCTAAGAACCTAGAAAGGTTTCAAAAATATTCATATTTTAATTTGTAATCTCAAATTACAGTTCTCTCAGATTATAGTTTAATGCATGCAGTACATTGATAAAGAGAGCTATGAAAGACTCAATTTCTTTTCGAAAATGAAGTAATGTATACATAAAGTAAACAGGTGATTTCAATAGTTACAATTTTGTTGTAAGTTTATTAAGGACTCAGGTAAGATTTCCCAGAAAATGTATTCTACATGTTAACACTGCTTTTATTGACTAGAATATCCACTGAACGGAAAATTTTACTAACTAGAATATCATTGATCATCTCAGAAGTTCTTAATTTGTCAGGATACTTCTCTGATACTTCTCTGAAGTGCTTTTAGGAAAATTAAGTCATGTGACATAATAGCAGCAATATTGAAATGCTTGATCCCTTAATTGCAGTTGTTTACTTTTCCATTTTCTAATCCAAGCATTCAGGCACTTTACTGTTTACATACAGATTTTGCTTGTAAAATAAGCTGTCACATGTGTAACCTATCACACTGAAAGTGAATGAAGCTTTATGGTAACTTTGAGGGCCTTTTATGACTTAGAGAAAAGCCCACAACTACTCTGGTGTTACAGATTGTTAACAGTTGCCATTTGATTTCATCTTAATGGGTAACACCCAATAATTATTTTGCTTTCCACTATGTCTGCAATCTGATATCTATAAGAAATCTTAAATCTAAGAGTCAGCTTAAAATCTTTGCTAAAACACTAAAGAGAATGAATAATAAAGAATCTAATGTTTCTAAAAGCCATATGCCCTATTTTAAATGTCCTAGAGTTCAAGCTATCCCAAGTTTACAATAACATTAACTGCTTGAGCTCAACTTTAGCTTAACTGTAACAAGCAAAAAATGAAGATTTTTTTCTCACCAACAAGGACGATGGTAGCTATTTCAATAGAGTTTTCTTCTACAAACCTGAGCAAACTATGACAGGTTTTCACACACTTTAAGTCCATTAAAACTTTAGAATTGAAATTAATTCTTAATTTTGGTATTAGTTTTTGGAACCTTAGGAAGATTTGTGAAAATAAAAATAAAAATTTGTAATCATTTCACAGTTGAAAGGGGAAAATTGCCATCACTCATAATATGTCAAACATGGGAGAAACTACTTTAGGAAGACATAATGTCCTTAGCAGTGCATATTTAATACTTAAACTTGTAATATTGGTCTAGTTTTAAAACCCACAGAAAATCTTTATAAAATGAAGAAAAAAATATAGCAGAATAAACAGTATATGTTTTAGGCATAAGATACTCCGTCAAATCATTTACACTCTGATAATTTCTAGTTATTATGTTTAATTACCTTTCAATAAATTCTATCTTTTTTTATTTATTTATTTTTTTAATCTAATTTTACACATATCTCTGGTTATCTCAGTGATAAGTTACTTCTGCTCATTGTTTTAGTTTTACTGTTATTTCACAGTTCTACACTTCATTATAATGTTTGCTGTCTTTTTTTTTTCAAATTGCTTAAGTAATCATTATTATACATCAATCAGCTCACTGATGTATTTCTTTTTACATACAATGTTCAATAACAAGGCTCTCTACTGTAAGGATTTCTGAAAATGCTGCACATTACTCAGGAAATGGGTAATTAGCTGTTTTCTATATGGTTGGTCTAGGCAGAGGAGAAAACTGGATTCGTTCTAATTTTCATATTTCAAAAAGTATGTAGAAGTACAGGTTCAAAAAGTACATAATAGAGAACAGTTGGTTGAAACTTAGTGCTTCCTATTGCAATTTGTTCACATGAGATGGACTTCCAAGTTAGTTCATCTTGCATATTATGAATACTCTCTTCTATTAAAAAGCGTATTTCTTCATTTGCAAACACAGAGTTAGTTTGTTATGAAGGAGAGGGAGACAATTTTTTCCACGTTACAAATTAATTCATTCAGCTCTAATTTTAACCTAAGCCATTTAGATTTCATAAATGTTGAAAATTTACTTTTTTTTTTTTTTTTTTTTTTTTTTTTTCCCCCCAGGAATGAAGATGCTGATAAGCACTTCTTTTTTCTTGTGTGCCTGACAGACACCTGCAATAATATGCCTGGGATTTTAAGTAGAAGACTCCTTATGCATTATTAGAACTGGTATTCTATCAGATTACAAAGCATAGCTATACAACAAGCCTCCGAGAATATTTTCAATCATTGATCAAAAACCAGAAGGAAACAGTTTCAGTTGAAAATACCATCTAGCTGAAAACACACATCTCATTTTATGACTGTGGATAAAGGTCTTTGCTGAAGTATATGTAATTTATGCACTGATTCTTACAAGTGTAATTCCATATGCTGTGCTATCATCATCAAGCTACCCTTCTATAGTAGACAGTGGAAACTATTAGAATTAAATATTCTGTGAATGGAGTCCAGTGTTGGAAATCAGTTCAAAGAAACTTTATCTAAGCAAACTGGAATGGGAGATTTCCTTGTAGTTTTACAGTAATTATCAGGCCTATGCTAAACTGCTCAGGAAAATCTGTAGTACCTTTGAAATAAGGTAATGGAAATATCAGTTTCCTTTACTTAGAAAAGTTTAGTAGTATGAAAATATTTTATTTATTTATCTATTAAGTTATTGCATGCTGAACCTTTCTCTAAAACCTCTTTGCATTTAATTACTCTTTTTCCTGCAGGCAGACTTTGAATATTCCTAAATATAAATACTTTGGTTAGCCTACTAACAACAATAAAAGATGTCTATTAACCATCCATCATTTATTATCTTAATAAATCGATTGTTTTCTTCAAAGTCTTGCTTCCAATTAGCAAAACACTGCAGCAGTTGGATAAAGAGACAAAAAGCTGAGCTGATCTATTATGAACCGTGAACAAATTTATAGGTGGGCTGACTTTATGACTTCGTATAATAATTCATATTAACTGTTCCATAAGGATTAGCAAATTGCCAAAACAGCCAAAAAGCTAATCTTTAGTGACCTGTAATGTTCTCCATACCTGTAGGATTTGAATTCATGCTATAAAATAATCTCATCTCATGATGAATGAATTCCAGCATGAGAGGACTTAATATTTAATACATTCCTTCCTAATACATTATTTGATTAATGGAAAATATTTTTTTCTGATAGCTTTGCAGACTATTTAGTAATAAAATAAATAAATAATGATAAACTCTATCATAACTTCTACAATACATTGTATTTTTTAATTATGAAACATATTTTGTGATGGTAACAGGCAGATGTCCTCTGAATTATTATCAGTTAATAATCTAGTATTATCTACTATACTACTGAATCTAGTATTATCAGTTCACCACTGCATAAAATTTGGCTTCATGTTCCTAACAAAAGCTCTGTAAATCATGGTGAGTAAAAACATACTGTTTGATGTAGTAGTGCAATACCCTCTTAGTGGTTACATTGTCCAACGTAGATGCCCTTCCTCTTAGAACATAATACCAGCTTCAGTTTACTCTCTGAGTTATTGAGGACTATGTAATGCAGCACAGTCCAAATGTGCACACACACCTCTTACATATATATAAAAGACATTTTATTAAGTCACATAATGTTTGTAGGTAATCAAACCAGACTCTATAAGAGCCTCGTACCTGATAATTCACACAGTCAGCACACATGTAACATCTGCTACTATAAAGATTTAATACTTTATCCACACAGAATTTGTATATCTCATTGTTCATAAAGGAAGTTAAAACCAAAGAAGTAGAAAATTGCTTCAGTGTAGAAAATAAAAGCATGTGGGTTTTACAAATAACAGATCTTTGTTTGTGAGTTTAACATGGTCAGGTGTTAATTAGACTGGGCAAAGTTGCAAAGCCAAAGTAATCATTATGTAGAATTCTTACTGAGAAGATAGAAACTCCATGAAGTTTCCCTTCTGATGTATTCCCTTGAAATTTTCCTCCTGTGAAGAAAAAGAATCAGTTTTTCTAGTTGAAGTTTTTCATTGCTGTAAAAAGCAGAAAAAAATCATAATAAAGGCCTTGCATCTGTACATTCTTTATTGACACTGCTTTTGCCATATTTGTATGGATGAAAATGTCTACGTTGTCTGGTACCTTCAGAATTTTTCCTGTTAGAGATTGATTGAGAATATGAACACAGATGCATCCTATCCTACATCAATTTGATCAGCATCACTTTGTATGTACAGGAGTCAAGAAAGTGGAGTAAATGTTTCCTTCCAGGGCAGCTTTTCCCATTTTGTTCTTTCCAAAACAAACAATACCAGAGGTCTAGACAGATCTTTTGTACAACTGCTAAGAGTTTCAAAGCCCAGCTTCTTGGAGTTTTGTCATCTGCTTCTGTTTCTTCTAAGTCTTGGTCAAGTCTGATGACAAATTTCCTCCTACAGAAGCAAAATTTAAATTGATTTTCAGCGATTCCCTTTATAAGAACCAATAGGCAGTTATGAAAGCTGAAGACCTGTTGTGGACTTCACACATACGTGGCAAAATATGGAAAACGTGAAACATATTTTCAGAATCGTCTAAAGCTTAGACTCTTCACAGCCAGAACTTTTTATATTTTGCAGAACACACTTTCTTAGTAGTAAGCAGCACAATGGAAAACCTAATTGCATAATAAAAACTATCACAGGTTGATCAGTTTGCTTGCTCCAATTTCAGTTTCTTCATTATCCTTTTGACAAACCAAGAAGCTTACATGAATGACAGTCTGCATTTTAATCACCCCTGAGTTTCATGTAACCAATATGTGTTTTTTGATGAAGAAAAATGCCAACAGCTTCATTATCAGTGAGTCCTTAAATGTTAGAATACAATAACTTGTGCATATAAAGCTAACTAGGTTTGTTTCAAATTAACACCTATTTTTATCTATGTTTATACTGCTATCACCTTAAAAAATAGTGCTCTATATTTCTGTTTTATCAATGCCTTAGGCTCTTGCTATTTAAACAGTACTTTGCAGTTTTTCTGAATAGCACTAGAGGGGGAAGTGGTCTGATATTTTAAAACAGAATCTGATCAGGACATGTGGACTGCAGATTTCTGAAAATATTCTGGGATCCCTGAAGGAAAAAAAAAAAAAAAATCAGAACAAATCATTTCTAACTTTCATCTAAAATGAAGAAAATTGAGATCATCAGCTAATTTAAATCAGCAGAATCAGACTGAATTCATTAGAGCTCTGCTGATTCACATCTGTAGGCAATCTGTATAATCATGTTGTCACATGTAACAGTTATATTATGTTCTCATGGCTCCTCCTTAGCTGGATAGAAGTGGCTTTCTGGTCCCTCCACCCCCCCTACCCCACACACACACCAAAAAAAAAAAAAAAAAAAAAAAAGTGAGTGCATTTAACACAACCCATTCCATGTTAAATAGATCCTAAAACTAAGCATGTACATACAGCATGTTTAAGTTTTTTGGTTTATATACAAGTGGCAATTGAAACTGATTTTTGTGGTATTTTCAGACAATCAAAACAATTTTTTTTGCTTGAACAAAATTTTTACCTCAACTTGTTGAAGAACTAATTCATTGAGAACATAATTCAAGTGAGAAAGAACATAATTGAAGAACATAATTCAGTGAGAAAATGAAATATAAGATGGTATTTACTTAACGTACTAGAGGGTTTATATTCCCCGTTCAACTCTGTCAGACAGAGGAGGACCCACATGGCCTACCTCTTCAAGGAGAAACCTAGTTATTTTCAATAACCTCTAGCTTAACAAGAAGTTTTACATAATATATTAAGACTTTAATATTTCAATGTGATCCTTTCTTATTCCTCAAGCATTTTCTAACAGAAAGCAGAAGACCTGAATTTTATCCCACAGTCTAAGTCAGACCAAGACAACATATAAGCACTGGGTTCCTACATCCAGAGTTCCCTAAGCATTGGACTCCTTGGATCTTAAGAAAATGATAATATTAGAGAGTATATGAAATAATTTGGGACCATTCAAATATATCTTGCAATCTTTAATTTTTCAGCTATTTACCCTATGCAACAACAATCCACCAAAAAGAAAGGAATGTTTTAGCAAAAAACTTGCTTGTGGTAGTATAATCCAGGTTCAAGACCTTGCTGTTGTGTTGTTTTTCTAATTTTTATACAAAGGAAAATAGTTCAATTTTAAAGAGTCCTTTAAAATAAACAGCTTCATTAGGGGAGTCTGGGCATTTAATCACCATCATAGATTTTATTGGATAAATATACTTAGTGATCTGCTAACACTTCTATAATTGGAAGAAATGTTCTTTACAATATTGATACACACAGCCAAAAAACAGAATTAGAATATCAATACCATTCCTGCTCCACCAGACTGCTTCAAAACCCTCTGTTATTTCCTAAGACACTGCACTAATTCTATCCCAGAAGCCTGGTTCACAATGAGAGCACATGGCCCTGTTCAAAGCAAAAAAAACTTTCAAGCTGACAAACCAAGACTAGTAGCAAATGCACTACTTTCTGCTATAGCTGTGATTTAGAGTTAAAAAAAAATAAATAGAGAAATCTTTATTGTAATCTTTATAAGCTTTCCCTACAGCATATTATGACTTTTTTTTTTTTTAATTGAATTCCCATTTCTCATAACTATTATTTTCCCTCACTGCAGTTTCCTGAGTGCTGTGAGCTATCTCGGCGTATTCTGAAAGAATATGCCAGCCTGAAGAACTTGTGAACTGATTTAGTATTGATAAATATGGAGCTTCATTGTTTGAAAAAATTCTGAGCTTCTTCAAAATGAGTTGAGAAAGGTTTTACCTCTGAATTTTGTTTCTCTTATTTGCCTCCTCGCTCAGAGCCAACTGTATTTAAGGCACAACATGACACAGATTTTTTCGATGCTATAAATAGAGGAAGAACATATAGACTAGTTCTGTGGAGAGAATGAAAAATGGCTTGCTTTATAGATGGAATTAAATTTGTATTATGTAATTTTATTGTTTAAATTCTAAAATGGATGTCTCTGTTTCCTAAAGAGTCAGCAGAGAGAAAGATGCCACTATCCAGAAGTGATTCAGCCTCTGTGCATCATACTACAAATTTTTTTCAACAAGTATAAAGTTTGATGTTTTAGATGATTTACGTATACTTTGTATTTTTAACACCAGTTACCCTCAACAGATACTTAAAGAAAAATTGATTTATAGAGAGATCATAGTAAGACTATATTAAGGAGCCTGGAATAATGCTGTAGATGTTTAACTGCAGTTAGCAAACATTTTCTAGCAAGACATCAGCTTATTGTAAGAATTTTATGCATATCTGTCTTCTTAAAGCACATTTTTAACACTATTACTAGTATTGTTATATTATACCTAAGTCAATTTTGATGCTTACATCAAAATGTTTGGAACACAAAATTCTGAGAATTAGATCAATTAATTGGCAGTTGGAGGTCAGACATTATGCAGTTATGTGTGTCTTTTCACTTCTATAGCCTGCTACATATTCTCTGATGATACACATAAGACTTACGTTGACATAAAATGATACAGTCACCACATTATTTATTCTAACTGCTGCATACATTTGAAAAAATTATTAATTTCTGGTTGATTTGTCTAATGTTGTGATCCACCACTCCAGCTTCACCTGTATGAAATGAAAAATAACATCATTTAATATATATTTTACATTTTCATTTGTAATGACCTTCAAATTGTATTACAAGAGTTTAAACTTGAAGAACACTTTGGAGTATTATGTTTTAAGATTATAAGGATAGCAATCCAGTCATACCAATTATATCTTCTTACTGTGTTTACTTAGCTATGTGATGCTTAAAGAGTGTGCTCCTCGGAAGAATCTGTTGATATCAATAATTGCTGGTTTTTTTTGAATTCTGATCTGGCTAGAATAAGTGAATGTTAATTGTGAAAACAATAGATAATTATAGCAAAACTGATGATGGCTTGAACATAATCATAACTACTTTGAGGTAGTAATAGAAATTTAATTACAACCATTCAGTTATATCTTCACTTGTCTGCTACATAGGCTAAATGCTCATGATATTATAAAAAATATTTATTTCACTGTAGCCAAACATTTAGAAATCTTTTAAATTGAGTAAAAGTAGAGACATAATTTATTTCCCAGAAAAACAAACAAACAAAACTATTTCTCATAATACTTTATTTACATCTGAACATTTTTCAGCTTTGAAAGTCATTAATTTTTAGACATTTTGACCTGTAATTTTGCATAGTTAACACTGTTATTTGATCAAAACTTACAAAGAAAGCTAATATAAGGTGACTTGCAGTCTATTTTTCTATCTTACTGTAGTCTAAGACCATACCTTCCTCTTTTTGAAAAACAGTTTTTCAGTACCATCTGTTACATACTCTGGGTATGCTTTTATAATTGACTCTGAGTCTCAGCTTAAGTAAATTGCACAATGTTCATTGTGTCAACTTTGTTTCTAAGTCTTAGACTATATTCTAGTCATACCTGTTCAGTTTGATCCTATGTATAATAAAAATTAAATTCTTATATGTTGAGAGGAATTAGAAATAAAATTAAAATATTTTAAACAGCAGACAATCTTAAGTTGAAAAAAAGGAATCATTGGTTCCCGGTTTGCATTTTTATAGAGATCTATTTATGATGCACATATTTCTTCTAATTAATTGTATTATTTTGTTAAGGAAGTAAAAAGAAGTAATGAATTCCACAATTCTGGATTATAAATAAAATTAAAAGGTTCTGATCTGCATCCTATATTACTTTAAATAATCAAAAACAACAATACTTTTTTCTATAATTATTTTCACCATAAAGCTAATAATATGCAAGAAAGACTTCTTACTTGTCTCAGCACACTCTTATTTTTCTAGACCTTTAAGTTGTCTGTGTAGGCACCTTTTTCTCTATAAAACAATTACCAGCTACTCATTCATATGGAAAAGAAAAAAAAAGAAAAAAAAATCAATAATATTGATTAATTATCTAAAAAGATTAGACCATGCTATCAGTTTGTGTGATTCCCCAGTATCCAGTGCATCCTTCATCAGATCTAATGCAACACATTAACATAACACATAACACAGCTGATCTTTGCATTGCCCTTAGATCACT
Source organism: Aythya fuligula (assembly GCF_009819795.1). Classification (NCBI taxonomy): domain Eukaryota; kingdom Metazoa; phylum Chordata; class Aves; order Anseriformes; family Anatidae; genus Aythya; species Aythya fuligula. Next base: position 11,032,696 of record NC_045559.1, read on the forward strand.
GCCAAAGGTAACAATGTTGGAAGGAATGGAGCCCATATTGTTTTTTTTTGATTAAACAGTTTTTTTCATCAATCTGTAATTTAATTTCATTTATTAAGCATATAACCTATGCTTATTTCCTCCACTCCCAGTCTTAGCCCCCCATGCCTTATTAAGATTTGAATCCTATCCTTGACTGCAGTGCTGATTGAATTAAATTATTTTCTACATAGGACAGAAATAATGGTGTTATTTAGAATAGGAAGAGTAAATAAATTGCTAGGCCTACTAAACTGAAAAACATTCATCAATTATACAGAGAATGTGGATAATGAGGTTATGGTTAGCCAAGTCAGCAAAAATTCTAGTAATCTTCACCCATGTTGTGGTGTAAAATCTCAAAGCCTCAAGTAACTTAATCCTGTTTAATTCAAAATATTTCTAAGCAGTACACTTTGAGCAATTCGCTCTATTAGACTTACACAGCCACGTTCCAGTTCTTCCATATTCCAGTTCCTCCATGTCACAGAGGGACTTAAAACTGTAAGCAATGGAATTTTCCAGCTATTTTGCTGTTTATATAGTTTGCTAAGGATGGAACCCAAGCACCTGTTCTCATTTCATGGTCTAATGGGAATACACAAGAATATAATAGAAATGATAGTCAGCACTTGCATTAAATTTATTTTTATGTTGTCATGCCATAATAATTTCTTTGCCATCCTTAAATATTTTTCCTCAAGAAACAGTTGTTGATTTGCCACAGCTAGGCGTAATTCCCTCAGAAGTCATAACCAATGTTGAAAACTATAAACTAGTGAATATTCAACCCTTTTTAGTCTCTATAGTTAGAATTACATTCTTTATAGCATGATCTTTGTGGGGGAGGGATTTTGGAATTTTCTACTGAAGTGCTTTTAAAACAAATATGCCTTGAGCTATTATGGTTGAAAGGTGTTTGTTAAATTACTTGATGTTACAAATACTTGAAATTGAGTGGATGACTGATTTAATTGCAGTTGTCAGACTGGTTTTAAAAGCATATTTTTCTTTTTGTTCTCGTTTTCAGATCTGCAGAACAGTTGGATTCTGAACATAAAGAAAAGAAACTGGCTGAATATACTAATCACAAAATATAGCTTCTAGTTAATCCAAAGTATATTCTCAAGATGAAATGCTTCACAATATTCAGAATATTCAGTCTGGTCAACAAATTCCACTTTTGAATATTAGTACCCTTGTTGCTTCAGTCCCTGCTTTTATTTTATTTATTTATTTATTTATTTTCTGAAGAGAAACATCAAAAAATCGTGTCACTGTGTTGCTTATGTATATACATAAGGCTAATATATTTATGAAAAATAGTGAAGGGCTTGGTACTGTAAGTTTGGGCTGAGTATCCTCTCCCCATTTGACAAATCCTATCAGTGTCAAGGTATCCATCAGATTCACTGCCACACTGTTGCTTTGAAGTTTGTTGCTCTAGAAGAAAAAGAATTTAGAACAATACTTTGAAAGTGGTTTGCTTAAACATGATTCTATATCAAAGTACACAAATCAACACTTCTACTTTATTAGTGTACCAGAGTTCTGCAGCTCTGACTGGTTTAAATGCAAAGCATTTAGGGTTAACTTGACCAGAAGGGCTTTAGTTAGATAATACTAATGCCTGCAATGCCACACTGCTTAAAGTTAGAAAGCTACAGAGAGATTTCTGCTAACAGAACATATGAAATTTCTGCTCAAATATGTTTAGTATATAGCCAGAAATTTGTTTCAGTATTTGAACTTTTGATCTCTATTGTTGAAGCTGTGTGAGTTCTATACCGTGTAGAATAATCACAGGTTTAATGTGCTAGAGAACTGGATTTTACTGTAGGCAATTTACTATGATGAGTCTGTCCAGTAAATGTGGCAGTATTTTAAAGAAAGCAGAGCAGCTGTAATGGGAAATACTCTGATTAAAAAAAATAATAAATAAATAAATAAAAATAAAAACTACCCCACAAGCACAGAATCCAAGCACTGAAACACTTCAGCTTGGATATGAGTCTTCCAGAAAGTTGCAGTAGGTGAGGGGAATCCCTAAATGAAGTGTTGTGGATAAGTAATCTTTTTTCATCCATGGAGTCATGACAGTTAAAAAAAGATTTTTATTAAGATTTTATTGTGTATTCATAATAAATTAAGACTGTGCCTGCTTACCAGTTACATCGGTCCTGCTGATGAGTGGTAACTAATTAATTGAGTGGTTATTTGGTTGATTTTTAACATCTGCCCATGTTCCAAATGTCTTTTCTGACACTTTCAAAAATGCTAGTCTTACATCACAAAAATCCTAACCCTTGTTTTTAGACACTTATTAATATGAAAACACTGATTTTACTGGGCTTTGGATCAGCCCCACAAATAATAGGGGAAATCCATAATTTCTTTCATATAATCTCTCACTGGGAAACAAAGACAATTACCTTCAAGCACAGTGTGTTGGTATGGCTTGGTCTTTAGCACTCAGATAAATGGTATTATTGTCTGGTGTCAAAGTGGATTAGAAGAAAAAGGGGTAAGAGGGGGGAAGTTCACAGGAAAACATTTATTGAAACACTGGATAGTCTTAAACTCAAATTTATTTTATTTTATTTTATTTTATTTTATTTTATTTTTTCCACCACAAAGATTTGTATGTGCAGGAATGTATATTAGCAAAGTTTTGCCCTAACTAGTTTTTCAAGGTTTTAGATAAAATGATAGAAATGTCAGGAAACTACAGACACCTCCAGAGTCTTCTGGTTAACCTTTCTAGAAGGAAAAATAGTTTGTCTTGTTTTCCAGGGGTCTAAATCAAAGCTGATTGGAGAATTCTTTCTGCCTTCAATGAGATCTCATTCAAGCCTGTGAGAAACAGTTTAAACTATGCAAGAACAGCTAACACAGATTCAACACGAATGCTGGAAATGGCCTTAAGGATGTGCCATGCTGTCATTCCATAAGTACAGTTACAACACAACAGACATGTAAATGCGTCTTTAATAGCAAACTGTAGATAGCAGAGATACCAAACTGGTTACGGTCATAGGCTATTTGCAATTTCTAAGTGACATAAATTTCTAATTTCTGTCACTTCAAAGCCACAAACAAACAAACAAACAAACAAACAACATGCTAATCAGTAAGCAAAAGATGGTAACTCTATGCAAAAAATACATCAATTAATTATATCCCTAGAGAATTTATTAAAAAAAGGGGGAAAAAATCACTCAAATACATGAGACAAAAAATCAGACACCCCTTATTCCTTACTGTTTAAGTTTGTTTAACACAAATTCCAGTTTTTATGTTCAATCTGTCATATTGTTGCAATTTAGTCAGCATTACAAAGTTCTATACTGTTTATGATGTCAGTAGTTATTCCCGACTACAAGGTTTCTGAGGTTTTCATGAAGTACTTGACTGTAATAAATAAAGCTATTTTTAGTTTTTCTGAACTATCCACTTTAGATCACAGGCTCCTGAATTCAGGAAACACCATAGTTTTACTTTATTTATTTTATTGCCAGATTATTAGGGAATGGTAGAGCTGTGGTCATGGCAGAGGCATATTGACAGCATGCTCTAACAGAGCCCGAAATGCCAAAAATGTTTCTCATGTTAGCCCCTGTTGACGTGGGCTAACAGCTCTCTGTGCAGGTACAGCAGCAGAGCTTGGCATAAGAAGTTGGAGGAGGCACTGAACAAACCCTGGACCATCCTGAATTTAACTCTGAGACCCAAGGAAGCTTAGAGCCTGGGAAAAGCTGGACTTGCTTGGCCTTGGGGGGACTTTCAGTCTTCATTAGCTCAGTGTTTTACTTTTTATTTTATTTTATTTTATTTTATTTTATTTTATTTTATTTTATTTTATTTTATTTTATTTTATTTTATTTTATTTTATTTTATTTTATTAATGCTTTTTTGATTTTCAAATATATAGAGGATTGCAGATATATTCAGATATATTCATAAAGGATCAGTGTAGCTCTCCATCTGGACCTTTCCAGAGTATGCAAATTTGGGTCCAATATACCAGATGCAGGCTTTAGCTTCCTGGGGCTTAGTGACAATTATATTTTTCTTTGGCCTCTCTCAGTGTTTCTGGACACCCGTTTTCTTCAGCAAAAGTGAGGTTATCCAGATTAACACCATAGAACCTTGAAACCAGTGATGAACTGTGAGGAGGCAGAGGAGGCACACACTTTCTCAGTGCTTTGACCTCGTGCATTTTTGGATTTACAACTCATCTTTTACAGGGAGGGAAGTAAAATGGTATAGGTAAAGAGACACATTGGATATATCTGAATAAAAGGGACCAGGGTATAGGCAAGTGACCTGGCCAGGGAAAATCAAACCTTATAAATTGTTAGCAATGTCCCAGGCATGGTCTCTGCCTCTGGCCAACTCTCTCAGGCAATGTTTGGGTGTAATTTGTGTGGTAGTGTCAGTTTTAATTAGTTACTTAGTTAATTAGTTAATTAGTTTAATTAAAGTTACTTTTGACTTATCTATGTGCTAAATATCACTCTCCTAAATGTTACCTGCACTGGAAGATAACTCTGTCAGGATCCAAGGCTCTCTGTCATCAGTGAAGAGAGAAAAATGCCAGTAGGGGCCAAGCTGTAAAATTTGTATTAGGAGCTTAACTGTTGCTAAAAAGTGATGTGATAACCACACTCTATAGTCTTGCAAAACACTCTGCAAAGTAGGAACTCTTCCCAATTTGTATCAATCCATAAAGTGTTTCAATTTTTCAAGATTATCTGTGATTTAAATATCTCATGTTAAATATAACTGATATTATGATTTCAATTTTTGCCCCACATATTTTTTTTTTTCTTCTCTTTTGGATATGCAGAGAATGATTTTTAAGAAATTCAGTTTTTGTTTAGCTTTTATGGAATTAACTCTTCACTGATCAAGGCTGAAAGGTTTCAGGTGAGGAAAGGAAACCTGAAAAAAAGGACAATGAATAATATCTACTGAAATATTATTATTATATTAGCAATGTAATGTTCAGGTTCTATAGACAAACAAACAAGCAAAGAAACAGACCCCAAAACAACTTTCAAAAACCTCTGTAATATATGGATCTTATAATTTACATTGTAATATTCCTAATTAACAAAGACATACTTGTGACGTTAAAGGTTAAAGCTTTGACAGACTGGAAAGTTCATGATTGGACTACAAGTGATATAATCTTTTTGTGTCTGAATTTTCACATTAATAGGAATGGAATGCCTTATGCAACAGAAACAGTGTTTTTACAGATAATTTATATTTTAATATATAGTTTTTTGAGTGACACTTCATAATTCTAGCCATATATGCAAGCATAAATAAATATCTGGCTTCTATTTTGGCCAGGAGGCAGAGTAATGAATCATGAAAAGCAAGATATATTAGTCTACCAGAAACTTTTAGTTTAAATTTTCTCCTGTCAAATTCTTTCAAAGAAACTGAATCTGCATGTAATTGTACATAGCCATGGAAAGTGCAGATTACTCTTTGACTAATTTAATTCACTGCATTTTTGCTGAGGTTCTGGCCTGTGGCTTTGCTGTAATAGACACAAATCTTGTGTTGATTTATCCAAGTCTTTCCTGTTTGATTTACTATTTTAATGCATCAGTGATAAACAGCAATAATATACTCCTTGCAGGACTTGAGCATACTCTCCTATTACTGTCATATTGCCTAGAAGTGTGAGATAACACACAACCTCTTCTTAAAATGTGCATTGAACTGGACATTTAAACAAGACATATTTCAAAACCATATGAAAAATAACATGAGTTATATAATGAGATAAGGGCTACTTTATGAGATATCCATTAAGCTCAGGAGAGCTTGAAGGAACAATAATACCCGTGGCATGGAGAAGCATGTGAAACTCCCTAAATGTGTCTCCACTCCAAATGGGACAACTCTACAACCTGGTACACCACACCTGGATCTCTGAAATCAGGATGTCAGCCAGGAGCATCTAATATTTAATAAGGGAGCCCATCTGTAGGGTCAGATACTAAACCCCAGCTGGAACAAGGGTTCCAAGGAAAAATCCTGAAAACTCTAGTGATCTCTGGAGCTACAGTTCTCATAATACCTAGTCCTCAGCTCCAGGGCAGATGAATTGATTATTTGGCTGGGGACTGTCACCCCTTTTCAAGATATATCTGTCAAATGGATTAGGCTTGTCAGTGAAATGTCTATATTTGAGATTTGGTTGATGGATGAAGCTTTGTTTGTATTTAAAGGGATCTGGCTATATGATGTCTTTTATGGAGGTTTTCCAGGAAAACACTTATTTAGGCACAGAAACTGGGTCAATTTAGATACTGCTTCATAAGAAGGTAGTTTAATAAATAAATAAATAAATAAATAAATTGCTTAAACTCTTTAATTGATTAGTATGGCCTTTCATTTCAAAAACAAACAAAGAAAAACAAACAAAAAATAACCACAACACTTCCCCAGCAACTTAAAACTGTATTAGAGAATAGTATCTTCCCGGAGCTAAGTATGTACAAGTCTTTCTCCTGTTACACTCACAATATGATCGTTGGTGGAAGCACTATATTACTAGGCAAATTAAAGACATAATAGATTTGATTTGCTGCACATTTGCAGTGATGGCATTTTAGTGGCCAGAACATTGCTTCAGAAGTAAAAACCTGAATTCTAAACTTTCCTAAACATGTGAGAATTTCAATCCTGAATATTTACATAGAAAAATATTATATATATAATCACCATAATATGAAGTAGAAGTGTATAAGAAGCCAATGTATACCATACATTGGCATTTGAGTGTATACCATACACTCAAAAAGAGAGAACGGTTAAAAGAATTCTGGACCTAGTACAAATCTTAGAGCTCTCAGCTAGGAGTGGAGTAGCAGAGGGTTCTGCTGTCAAGATTTTTTATTTTTTTTTTCCCTGAATTGTTTGAAATAAAATCTTTAAAAACAGAATTTTAGGACTCACTAATAAGAACTGAGTACCTCAAGCCCAGTTTTAGTGAGCTTGAGTTCCCTCTGGGTAACCTTCTCTCTCCTTCATGTTCTGTTTCTACCAAAAAAAAAAAGGATAATTATTTTGCTGCTAACTGCATTTATTAATTGGATTATTATTTTTTTTAAGTTCTTTTCTGTTAGCATAATAATGACTTTACTTTCAGACTTTACTTTCTTGTATAGCAAAGTTATAACAAAACATGATTTGGGGAACCTCCAATTTTTCTTTTGTGTTTGGGTTACTTTGAGCTATTTTGTAGTTGTTTTATCACTGCCTTTCGTTAAGGTGCCAGTTTAAAGTGCTGTGACCTCTCTCATCATGACCCTTAACCTCAGAAGGACATTTAAAAAACTGTCGTTCAAATATTCACATACATACCTGTTTGCATGAGTGTTTACCACATTTTCACATTCTGGAAATATTTCTGTGAACAATTATTTGCTTGTACAACAGTTCTCAAAAGGTGAATAATATAACTTATGAGCATTATCAAAGCAAACGCATGTGGTGCCTGGTACGTGAACATTTATGATCATATTTTTGTAGGACAGAGCCAACACCCACAGGGTTTCAGTACAGTGTACAGAACAGCATTACTACAGAATCAAAGATAGGTGTTACTTTAGCAGCAAGAAGAACATCATTTCTCCTGCAGAGATCTTTGGATGATATCCTACCACTACTAAACTCAGGGGCAAATCTCCTACATTTTGTCATTAAAAGTAGTTTCATATGTCCAGGTTATTACCTTGTTCTTTAATGTCAGTTTATTCTCAGGACATACATTCTCTTATTTGCTTCGATAGTTGCTTGAAAGCAAACAGAAATTAACAGTGACATAATTTTCTTCCAACAACATTCCAGTGCAAAACCATGAAGTCAAGAGAACAACTTGTCCTGATTCAGAAGGCTTTCAGCCAGCTGCTGATGGCCTACACTGTATCTGAAACAGATTAGCAATACAATTTATAGTGTAAGAACTAGGCCAGTTTTATTTTATCTCATTTAATAAAGTTGAATGCTTCAGAGGAAACGTTCAAATTCAGATACTAAATTTCATCCAGACTAAAGGTAATAGCTGAGAGCTTGCCCTTGAGACTGCATACCTAGCCAGTACTTTTAGAAATACACTTAATGGATCACGATATCATCTATCCCTGATAATGTTTGCAGCATTAAGAACAAATCTACTGCTACTGGTACTGTCCTTGGACAGCAGAGGGAGCATACCATCCAGTAACTCGTTCTCAGTTTTCACGAAGATCTTCGCAATCATTAATATATAAATACATTATTGTGTTCTTTTTGTTGACTGGGTTAAAACAAACAAACAATCAAACAAACAAAATAGGCTGGATGACTAGGCCTAAAGAGTCTTTGAGAGTGAAGTTAAATCCAGTTGGCAGCTGGTCGCAAGTACATGTAGGTGTCCCCCAGGGCTCAGTACTGGGGCCAGTTTTGTTTAATATCTCAACGATGATCTGGATGAGAGGATTGGGTGCAACCCCTGTAAGTTTGCTGATGACACCAAGATGCGTAAGAGTGTCGACATGCTTGAGAGTAAGAAGGCTCTGCAGAGGGATCTGTATCAATGGGTGATGCAGTCTGTGGCATTCCGCGAGGCTAAACGCCGGGTTTCTCACCTTTTCAACATTATGTCCTTGTCTCCAGACATATCTGTTCAGAAAAATATTTATGGTGTATGTTAGCAGAAGTATCCTCTACTTGGTAGCCACAACACTGGCAGTATTGCCCTTTCTATGATCTTTCCTAACTGGAGAGTTTATTGATTAGCTGAGTGACACTTATTTGAATAATTTTTTTTTTTTTTTTTTCATTAACATTTATTCAGGCAAACTCTGATATTTCAAAAGTTCAAAAGAAACTTTACTGAATGAAGAACATTTGCCTCCAGGTGATACTAATAACTTTGATCCAGCTATCCCATGATCTGGTTAGAACCAGGATGCATTCACATGTCAACGTTAAACCATCCCTCTAAAATCAATAGGAATTTTGTTTCTCCAAAGAGGTGATCACAAAAATGAAAATAGTTTTAGTTGTTCCTGAACTCGGGCTTCAGGCAAGTTAAAATCAAACAAGATTTTGAGCAAAAATTCAGTCTTAAAAGTCATTTACAATACAGCACATCTTCAATGGATTCATAGTGTTTCTTATTACTTGGTGAGCCATGTAGCTATAGAGTTGGGTAGGTGATAACATGAAGTCTTTGGGTTATAAAAACTCCACACTTCAGCAGAAAGAAGCTGAAAACAATGTCTAAGCTGAATCCTGCTTACCAACGAACTTTTGTGAGCAGGTTGCTTGCTCAGTGAAGCTAAGGATGAGGTTGTGGATGGGTCTGATACATCAATACTACCTCAAAATCTTAATATATATATGTGTGTATATATTTTTTTCCTGATATATATATATTCTTGATATGTATACGTATTCCCTTCTCTTTCTGTTTCATTTTTTAAATTATTATTATTGTCATCATTATTATTTTCTGTTAATTTCTCACCCTTCTCTGCTTTTGACTGAAATTTTTCTCCCTGTCCCTATTTCTGTTTGAATCAACTTTTCTAACCATTGAGACTACTGGTCAGGAATACATTTGAAATGAGGTGACCATATCACTGTAAATTTTGTAAATAGGCTCAGCAGGTCTCACAAGCATCTTGCAATGCTGGAAGAACTGTGTGATTTCTGAAGGGACCCATTTTTATTTTTCTTTTCTATATCATGAATATACATGTAGTAACTTTTTAAATTCACTAACCTGAATACTCAGGATATCTCATTGAGGTAATTTTCTAAGTATAAATTCTCTGTTCCTGACAGCCACTTGAAGTACCAGAATAAGATGAATACAAAAAAAAAAAAAAAAAAAAAAAAAAAAAAAAAAAGCTTAAAATAACAGTTAAGAAAAGAAATATATTTGGATATTTGTTACTTGAAGTTTGAAGGCATTTGAAGGACCCCTATGGTTAGATTTTCATTCCATATTTGTCCATCTCTAATCAAAATGAAGTGTGGAGAAGATATATTTGATTTTGAGTAGGCAATATGCAGACCCTGGAATTTGTGGCGGGCACATGCTGGGTTATTTTTATTAAAGAAACAGCAGAATCCATGGATGTTTTGACAAATGCTTATTCTTGCACATTCTTAAAGCTGAAATTAAAAAAAATTAATAAATAATAATAATAATAAAAAGCCTGGAACCAAGATACCTGTCTAGAAAATAACCTACAACTTTTAGCAAGTGGTAGGAACGAGTCCAAGTCCTGTTCTCTCTTACACCTATTTAAGTTAATGGGAATGCTGTTGTATAAATGAAAACAAAACAAAACAAAATGAAGCAAAAAGCTTTGCTTCAAAAGGTTCACAATAGCAAACAGAAAGAAAAAGAAAAGAGAAGGAAAGGAAAGAAAAATAAAAGCAAACAAGACCATGTGGAATGAATCTGAGACATCCCATCACAGTAAGAACACTCAGCAGTCCATTTTATTTATTCAGATCAAATGAAGATTATGAGATATACAGACTATGTGAGGATAGGGTGGGAAAGTGAAAATGCTCAAATAAAAGCATTACTTTGGCACTGCTGCTGAGATTAATGTGGGTTATGAAAAGAGCACTTCTGAGACTGGCACTGATACTCTCATTAAACTAAGCAGGTTCACAGGGATGAGCTTATTATGACAACCTTAATATCAAGGGAAAGAAAATACAAAACCAGGACTTATATTTTCATATGAAATAATCACATGTTTTACTGAAAGGATTTAATTCAGCCAGAACATTGAGGTTTGCAAATGAACAATAAACTGCCTTTAATAATAATAATAATAATAATAATAATAATAATAATAATAATAATAAAAGCAAAACACATATATAGCAAAGAAAATATGTTGGAATCCTTCAACATTAAGAGTACCTCACGGATAATAAGAACTTATGACCTAAAGCACTTATGTAAAAAAGGGAGGTATAATAGTGTATGGTAATACACTTTTTTTTTTTTTTTCCTAATTATGAAAACTGTGGCTCACTACGTCTTCTCAAAGTTAAAAGGGATTAACAGGTTACAGATGCAACCTGTAGGAAATCCAGGTCTTATATTTGCTTGATGTTGCTCTGTAATTATAAGATCACTCCCTTCTTTTCTGATTAATGAAGAGCAACTTCTGCTTCTGACAGCTTTCTCAGAGAACAGGAAATTCTCCCATTTCTTTTTCACTGCTTAGTTTGTAAAAATCAGCTACTGGTATGAAGAGAAATGTTCCAAGGGAAAGGAAGATGTCCAAGGTGGAATTGTACTCATGGAAGACTCAGCTCTCCTGAAGGGCACACCATCAGCAATATGATCCAAGTGAAGCTTTTGGATGTTTAACTGTTTTTTTCCCCACTTTTCCTCTTCCCCTTCCTTCCTTCCTTCCTTCCTTCCTTCCTTCCTTCCTTCCTTCCTTCCTTCCTTCCTTCCTTCCTTCCTTCCTTCCTTCCTTCCTTCCTTCCTTCCTTCCTTCCTTCCTTCCTTCCTTCCTTCCTTCCTTCCTTCCTTCCCTCCCTCCCTCCCTCCCTCCCTCCCTTCCTTCCTTCCTTCCTTCCTTCCTTCCCTCCCCCCCTCCCTCCCTCCCTCCCTCCCTTCCTTCCTTCCTTCCTTCCTTCCTTCCTTCCTTCCTATTCATGTAGTGTTTTTGTTTTTGTTTTTGAGTTAAATTTGAGATAAAATATGTCCTTCCAGAGAGCTACTCATCACATCTGTAGCAATATCCTTACAAATTAGTTGACTAGTCTTTTGACACTCATGTTTTCTCTATGTTGATTATAAAGGCAGTCTACAGTGACTAGCTCAGATACAAATACTGTTGGACATTTTAAATGGGAGAAAGATGGAGTTTTGACCACATGTGGTAAAAAACTAGCTCCCTAAAACATACTTAAAACAGTTTTTTCTCTACTTTTTCAAAAGAACACATAAAAGTAGCTGACCTGAGTTACTTAAATAGAATTTATTTATTTTGGTATAATCATGTAAATATTTTGAAGTTGTTTCAGCTAACTGACCTTTAAAATCATTTAGAGTCTCTCTGCCAAACTGGAGAGTTAGAGCATGATATTATGAGATTATCACTCTCTGAGCTGTGATTTGTAACTGAAAAATCATGACATGGTTTTACTTACACAAATTGGCAAGCTTGAGGGAAGGTAGATATAAAAAAATCAGTTAAAAATGCAGAAAGCTGGATACAGAATTTTTAATGGTTGTGGGCATAAGAGTAATTTTTAATTGTTCAGATCTATATTTTTTCATTTCTATTTTATTTAAATAACATGTTGATGGCTCCATGTTGATTGCTTTTTTTTTTTAATTTTATTTTATTTTAAATCCTATTTTTATAAGATGAACACTTATTTTTGCAAGCAATTTTTGTGTTATGGTAGGATTTATGTCAAATGTTTTAAAACCCATCAGAACACGAATTTCATTAGAATCAGCCATATTCCCTCTCTTGTGAGAGGTACTAATTTCTAAACATGTATTACTGAGAAAATTTGAATTACCACAAGGTTGTACAGAAACTCCTTTTTAGTATTTTTATTTGAAAAATCTTTATTATTTATGCTTTATTTATTTATTTATTATTCATTATATTTATTTGGAAGAATATTTATTCTTCCAAATTGTACTAAAAGTCTTACTGCTTTATACTCAAAATATCTGTTTCTTTACAGTAGGGAATGCATGTTTTCCTTAAGTTAAGTAGTTAATATATTTGACAAAATATTGATGCAGGTAACTATTTGGAAAATCTTAAGTGAAATTAAGATGTAGTAAAAACTGGAAATGTCTTATTAACTAGTGTAAAATACATCTAGTTTCTCGGTATTTCAACTTCAGAATTTAGATAAAAATTAAAGATAGTCCAAAGGGAATTTTCTTAGGGCCTATTTGGCATAGTAAATCAAAGTGGGAAAGAAGGTTTATCTAAGTCTGGGGACTAGACTAAATTGACTAAACAAATATTCTCTACTGAAAAAAAAAAATGAAGTAAATATGATCCATGAAATATCCTTTCGGCAATAATCATAGAATTACATAGTCTTTAAAAGATGCAAGATTAGACACACCATTCATCAACTTGGCCTGAGTCTGATAGAAAATATTCACAAAATGCATATGGATTTGAGTCTTCACCAATAATAAAAATGTTCCATAACAGCTCAGTAAGCTTGATTTTATCTATTGCTCTATAGATTTGTACATTTAGCTATGATTCTGAAACCAAGAGGCACTGCTATGTGGCTATGTGTTAGACAATATATTTCTTCTGTATTTTTTTTTTCAGATATACATAAAGGAGGTTGGTTTTGTTTGGCTGTTTTGTGTGTTTTTTTTTTTTGTTTGTTTGTTTTGTTTATGTTTTTTGTTTGTTTTTTTTTTTTTGTTTTGTTTTGTTTTGTTTTGTTTTGTTTTGTTTTCTAGTTATAGCATGTCTACAATAACTCAATTGGTGTTTGAGTCAGAATTGTGTCATTTTTCATTTTCTGCCTTATTATTCTTTATCTCTATTAAAAGTAATAATAATAATTTTATGCATAGAATTTGTCATGTCTTTCTCTTTTAAAATTACATCCAGAAAAGCTTTTCTGAAACTGAAAAATAACACACCAAAAGCATCTTAAAAGCATTAAGTTTTAATGCAAGCAGAAACTTGTTCATCTGCCTGAATATTAACATACTGATGATACAGTTGAGGAGAAATAAACATTTCTTTATGCATAAGATTGAATTTTCTTTCCTCCTAAAACTAAGTCATTCTATAGACATTGTAAAATTAATTAGGATTATTAAATCTAGTGTCTTATCCTGACATCTACATATTATTTATTTTACAGCCTCATTAGGATTAAGAATTGACATATATCATATTGTCATCCTGGAAAGTACAGAATATCCATCTGAAATAATAAATTATGCAGTGCTCATTAGTATAAAGCCCATGTCATTGTGGATGTAAAATCTTATTTTACCACTTTGAAATCTTGATTATGAATATGATTGTATTTACATTTAGTCAAGTTAAAGCAGTACGAAAAAACTCATGCTGATCCTTAAGTGCTCCAAAGAATGGTTCAGTGCATGGTCTTCCTGTATCTCTTCATTATTTTAACATTGAAAGGGTAAAACAAATCCGTATGTATGAACAAATATATCTGGATTTAAGGTCAGGCATAAAATAAATGGTTGATACCTGTGAGAATTATCACATATTTTGAGTCTGCATTTGAATGAAACAATACTTAAGTATTTTGCAGAAATCTAGATTATTTGATTTTTTTCCTTTGCATATAGTGGTCTTGTACTCCTAACTTGGGTATCTTGGGTGCCCTGCTTTTTACTTGATTAAGATCAAGGAGATTAGCAAGAAGAAAAATGATATTCAGGAACAATGTTGCATGCAAATTCTGTTTTAACTAGGACTGCTGAACTCAGAGCACTTAAGTATTACGATGTCTTACCTACTAGATAAGGCCTCTCAAATTTAAAGCATCCCCATAACCAGGAAATTCTTCAAGGCAGACAGATGAGTAAGGAGGTAGGAATTTGGTTAGAAGCTACATCTGACTAATACAAAGACCTGTATTGAAGATAAGCACAGTGAGTCAGAAGAAAAAAATCGTTATAATTCCTGGTTCTCCATCCAATATTGTATCCAGTATAGGTCATAATTCTCCCTACTAAGTCAAATTGGCAGCAAAACTGCATAAATTAATGTATACACATTAATTTAAATGAAAAAAAATATCATTATACAATATTTTTTATGCTCATCTCTCTTCTCTTCTCTTCTCTTCTCTTCTCTTCTCTTCTCTTCTCTTCTCTTCTCTTCTCTTCTCTTCTCTTCTCTTCTCTTCTCTTCTCTTCTCTTCTCTTCTCTTCTCTTCTCTTCTCTTCTCTTCTCTTCTCTTCTCTTCTCTTCCTCCTCTTCCTCCTCTTCCTCCTCTTCCTCCTCTTCCTCCTCCTCTTCTTCTTCATTTTTTTTTGAAAGGTACAATATAGTGCCCATTCTCCAAATTTGTTTAAATTGTTTATTTTTTTTTTTTTTTAGTTTCTGTATATTGTTTTTATACAGAAAAACTGTATTTATTTTCTGTATTTAGTTTAATTTCTGTATATTGTTGGGAAAATAAATATGTTTTAACAAAAGAACATGAGCATATAAAATGGCATAAACCTCTGTCCTTAAATGATAAAAATCAGTGTTTGCTGACCTCTAAATGTAGATGCCAGCCATGATTTTTACTTTCCCAGGTGACTATTCTTTGGTGACTGAAAGCTGCAGTTTGAAGACAACAAAGAATGAGCTACAAACAAGGAACACTGTTTACATTCAAGTCATTAAATATAGAATCAGCATATTTCCTTTTTCAATTCAACTGTCTGGCCAAATACTTGGGAAACTTTTATAGTCAAAAACATCACAGAATGGTTTGGCAAACTACTCAAAACCTGTCAAAAAGTGTATATTTCAAAAATCAAGTATTGGTCACAGAGTACTGCAGATTTTTCTTCCTAATATTAAATAAAAAGGTCATATGGAAGCAATATCTCTTCCAGGAATTAATAAACTGAACTCACCTTGAGCTTAAATGCATTAGATCATAACACTCTACTTTAACGAAAGGAACATTTTATACAATAGTGTGGTCAGTGAAATAAACTTTTTTGTTTCAAACCTATGTATTTTTAGCAATTCAAAGCAGAAATGTATGATTAGATTGAAAAGATACAATAAACAATGATATCCATGTCACATAAAATTACTACATATGAGTTGACTTCTGCCATATCTCCTTGCAGAAAGTGGAGAGAGAAAAAAACTGAAACAATAATTTTTATGCATTGAAGACCAGATCTCCAGAATATCGTGTGATTGGTACACGACTCTTTGACCAAATTGAAAAAAAAATTTCTTTCAAAAGGGGCTAAGAAATGAGGTACATATACACATCATTTTCTGTAGTATTTGTAGGCTTGCTAATAAAAAGATATATCTGTATTCTGCATGTGCAGAAAGCAACATTCTTCATTTGTTAAGCAACATAAATTAAATTTAGGGAGTGCAAACCAGAAGCGTAGATATCTTGGAACAAAGGTCCTTTGTGTGCATGACTAGGCACAGGGAAGGTATACCTATAAAAGCTCTTAGCTTGTTCCAAGATCTCAGTTGGACCAGAGCAGTATACATTATGGCAGTCAGATTTTGGCATTTCAAAATCAAAATATTCTTACTAACAGTCCAGTACTAGAACCAGTAAAATACATTCAGGAATCATTTATAATTCCAAAGGATGCAGTGTCTCACAAAGAAAGTAAATGCTGTACCTCCTATAATACTACCATCTAAATCTACTAGTAGATTTTTCTGTACCAATAGTCATTTTAGACTGTTAAGACTATAAATTATTTTGAAATATGGCTGCAAGACTTGTTTGCAAGATTGTCATTACAGATCAAACAGGATAGAGAAATAGGGATATAGCCTGGAAGACTGCCTGGTCTTCCTCCAGTCAGATTTGGTCCCTCGTTTTGGCAGGGAACAGCAGCCCCAGTGGTTATCAGTGCTCATCCACCTCTGTTAAAAATAAGATTTTTAACTACAAAACTGTGACTGAAAATCAAAAACCTTTTTAGACATTCTAGCACTCATAGTTTACATTCATACTTTTGCTTGTGGCTTATGTGTGCTTTATCTTAAATAACTGTCCTAACAGCTTCATTTCTTCTTCTTCTTTTTATATATTTATGTGTAGAAAATATTTTCCTTTATCTTTTCTGCTAAGAGTCTCAATTCCTTAAGTCTTCTCTTAAATATTGGGTTCTCTTTCTTCCTTGATAAGTATTCAGTCTTTGCAAATACTCTGCTTTGAACTGATTTTCCTGAAGAGATTTACTAGATCTGCCCACAGAAGTGGTCATTTGTTGGTCATTGGGGTCATTCAGTTACTGGATGATAATTCCAATCTTCCTCTGTCATGATTTTGATTCCTAGTACCTACTGGTTTACATCTATGTGCCATGTTTGAAGTTCCTTATAAGAACTTTAAATAAGATTCTTCTGAAGACTATAAACTGAGAAAATCATTTAAAAGCCTTTTTCCAGCTTGATACCATCTTCCTCAATCCCTGTCTTCCTTGAACCATCCCTTCGTTCAACATTCAGTTTCTCTGTTAATCCCTATCTTCTCCAGTTTCACAAGGAATTTTCTTAATGTCATTGTGTCAAATCCTTTATCAAAGTAAAGAGACACAAAATCTGTAACATTTCTTTTGGCTTGAAACTCAGTTTCCTCATGAAAATTACCATTTCAAACATCTCTGACAAGATCTGTCTTTGTAAAACATGTGCTGTAGTTTATCTCATTTACTACTGTCTCATGTCTTTAATTATTTCCTTCACAGCTCATTCTAATATCTGCATAAGACTGAGAAATATATCTAAATTGATCTCTCTCTTTTTTTTTATTTATTTTTTTTTGCTTTTAATACTCCCATTAGATATCATAATTTCTGATATGACTGTTTCATTAAACAGTCCTTGGTTGGATCAGTGATTTCATGTGTCAATTGTTTTAGGATTTTGGAATGGAGTTTAATCTGTCTTCCCAGTTTGAGAGCTTTTTAACTCTTCGTGCTTTTCTGCTATTAAAATGTTGTATTCATTTCCATATTCTCATTTTCATTTGCCTCTGATTCTGTACGCATAATTCTTCTCACTGAAACTTGATGTTAAGTATTCATTTAGCTTTTGTTATGCTAATGTTCAAACTGCATGCAATGCAGCTTTTTTTTTTTTTCCTTTTGCTTCTTTAGTCTTTAAATGGCAGAAAATAGGAGTTGCTTCAATTTACTGTAACAATATGGAAATTCAATAAAGTACAGGCTATGAATAATGAGACTTTTTTTTTATTTCCTCTCATTATTTTCTTCTTCCTTAATTAAAATAATAACAGTTTTTCTCTGTCACGCACGTTTGGTCTTAGCAACACCTTCAGACCTTTGTCCCTCCTTCTTGTGTTCTACCAGTTTTACTCCAGTCTGAAATATTTTTTCCATTGATATTTAAGCCTATTTGGCTTAAATGGTTTGTTATTTTTCTGTTCGCTGTTTCTTGGTTGTCCTGTCCTGTCTCCCTATGATCTGAATCAACCTAAAGAAAGGGTATTTTCTGATACTCTCCAGCCATGTTACACGTTGTTCTTGTCTTCAGCTGTCTATGAAGCATCATCTCTGTATCTCATTTCCTTTCTTTGACCTGTCCTTTCCTTTTCTGTTGCTGTATTTTTACTTGCTTTACAGATTAGTTCATTTTTAACCCACCCATTTTATCCCAATACTTTATTTTCTCTTTCTTTGCCTTTTTTTTTTTTTTTTTTTTTTTTTCCTGCAAGTCCAGAACTTCCCTTCTAGATTATTTTTTTAACTGTAGTTGAGAGATGTCAACTATTTTTTGGAGGTAATAGTACCAGTGAAATTATAATATAAACTTCAACACAGGCTTAAAGCATGTCTTAAAGCATGTCTAAAATCACTGGTGGGTTTGGGACCTGCACTAAAGCCTATGATGTCATGTCTAATTTGAATGACTACCTACTCGTGGTTGAAATTACCTACAGTAGTGCCTCTGTTTTAGGTTTATCTAGACTAATAATAGACAAAAAATAAGTTTCTGCTCTCTACATCTGTTGTAGACAAAGGAAGCACACCATGTAATATATCTCAGTAATATTTTCTTCCTCTTCTCATTCAAGCACTCATATCACTCAGCAAATTATGACTTTAAGTCAAGTTATATGAAGTATTACATTATTAGAGTATAACTGTCAGAACTGGGTGTGAACATGTGTCTAATTTAAAAATAAACAAATATTAAAAAAAAAAAAAAACTTCATAAATAACAAATAAACTTACAGATCTTTCAGAAATAAAGTCTAGTTCTTAAACCTGAAACACATGTTGTAGTTAGAGGCAAATATGGAACACCTACAGACCAGGTGAATGTGCTGGCCATCTAGGTAAAGGCCAGTGGGGAGAATTAAATTGTATTCCAGCACTGAATAATTAAGATAATACAAACTGTTTAATAGCATTAAATGAACGTTCCCCTTTAAGATATTAATCTAATTTTCTGCAGTCCGGATGAATGGTCTTATTGCATATCTTCTTATACACAGAGTAAAAGTTTACTTCTTCTCCCTTCCACCCTCCTCTTTATGGGAATATTACACTATTTATAAAAAGTTGGAGAGGACAAGTAATATAAACTACAATAAGCTCATCCGGAAAAAGTCCCAAATCATACTCTGATTCAAGTCTCTGGTCTGAAATAAGCCAGACAATCTTCCACGCAAGTTCTTACTCATTTAACCAATAGATTCAGCAATCTGTTCTCCTCAATTTCTCTGCTTTGCTTCTTCCTTTCTTATTTTACTCTCGCACTTGTCTTGATAGATGTTACTTCTTGGCTCAAGGAAGGATATTCTGATAAAAAATATTGATATTGTTACATTACTTTAGGAAGGCTCAGGTTTCACTAATTGATATTGTCTGTAAAAACAATTTGGTGGAATACCCAAAACAGAAAATAGAGTGATTAACTGCATAGAACTAAGACATGAAATTTACTTACAAGAATTAGGACTGGCAAACCTGTGCTGTCAGTCACTTCTCTGAAAAAATAGTCATAACCAATTATAAGTAATCAAATAAATTAGTTCATTTTAAAAGTTGTTAAGGCTATATTTTAAAGCACTCATATTAGGAAAACCCACTTTTACAGCTGCACTTGTTATTTTGTTCTTGTTATTCTATGTTTATTCAGTATCATGTAGTCTTTAATTACATAATCTTATGTTATTTATTCCATGCCTCTCTTTGTGTGGAGAATAGTGTGGAGTACTCCCTCAGCTAATCAACTCTACATATTCTCTTCAGTGTTTATTGTTTAGGCAAAGTTGTATTTATTGCACAAAATGCAATAAAATTAAATTCAGTGTTTTGTCATGGTATTTCTCATTACAGTATCTCAGGCCTTTATGCTTATTTGCCAATTTTCACAACATCTCTGGTGAGGTTGAGAGCTGAGGGAAAGGTCAGAATTATGGAAGCTCATCAGCTTCCACACAGCAAGTAAAAAAAAATATTATTTAATTAATAATAAATTAAAATCAATTATTAATTAATTATTAATTAATATAATACACCTATAATATAATGTTATTAATATATAATATAATATAATAATGTAATATTGTTAATATTAATATGTAATAAATAAATATTAATGTAATGATTTATTGAATAATTATTTAAGGTGTCAATTATCTAGAGGGTTTTTGTTTGTTTGTTTGCTTGTTTGTTTTTTTTTGGTGGTGGTGGTGGTGTTTGTTTGTTTGTTCGTTTGGGGTATATACCTTGGTAGAACATTCTGACTCTTAAAAGCACACTAAGTGCATCTGCAAATAGCATACCAGAAAATAAGGAATGAGCACACATAAATGTAAAGAATACATATTTAGTGACCTCTAAGACAAATCTCATTGAAGCAGGTTTCTAACACTGATGTCTCTGTGGCAAATGCAGGAAACAGCCTCTTAAGGCAAAGTTCAGCTGTGTTTTATTTTCTGTTTGTCATTCACTACTCATAGAATCATAGAATCATAGAATATCCTGAGTTGGAAGGGACCCTTAAGGATCATCAAGTCCAACTCTTGACACCGCACAGGTCTACCCAAAAGTTCAGACCATGTGACTAAGTGCACAGTCCAATCTCTTCTTAAATTCAGACAGGCTCGGTGCAGTGACCACTTCCCTGGGGAGCCTGTTCCAGTGTGCAACCACCCTCTCTGTGAAGAACCCCCTCCTGACGTCCAGCCTAAATTTCCCCTGCCTCAGCTTAACCCCGTTCCCGCGGGTTCTGTCACTAGTGTTAATGGAGAAAAGGTCTCCTGCCTCTTGACAACCCCTTACGAGGAAGTTGTAGACTGTGATGAGGTCTCCCCTCAGCCTCCTCTTCTCCAGGCTGAACAGGCCCAGTGACCTCAGCCGTTCCTCGTACGTCTTCCCCTCCAGGCCTTTCACCATCTTCGTAGCCCTCCTCTGGACACTTTCCAACAGTTTCATGTCCTTTTTATACTGTGGTGCCCAGAACTGCACACAGTACTCGAGGTGAGGCCACACCAGCGCAGAGTAGAGCGGGACAATCACCTCCCTTGACCTACTAGCGATGCCGTGCTTGATGCACCCCAGGACACGATTGGCCCTCCTGGCTGCCAGGGCACACTGCTGGCTCATATTCAACTTGCTGTCTACCACGACCCCCAGATCCCTCTCTTCTAGGCTGCTCTCCAGCGTCTCATCGCCCAGTCTGTACATGCAGCCAGGGTTTCCCCGAATCATCTTCCACATCTGTGGGAATCAAAGTTGGGATGCAACATTGATACAGCAATCTGACTGATTTTGGACTGATTTTGTAACGGAATTGATTCAGTGCAGTGATTAAGAAATTGCAACTTTGGAAATTTTTGGTTGTGATTACATATGTAAGTCTGTGTCATACTGAGGTTACATGGGGAATACAAACACTGAAATATTCGAGTTAGTGTTTACGTTTCTTGCAGCTCCAATTATGGTCAATCGGACAGGACACAAGGTCTTCATATTGTTAACAAACTGGCTGGAACACAGAAAACTACCAGCCACTTTTCACAGTAAAGAAAAAATGAAAAAGGAAAGGGAAAAAAAAAAATATATATATATATGTGTGTGTGTATAAAACAGTGTTGTTAAAATTAAATGATTTAAAATATAAGTAAATGGCAAGGAGAAAACATTTGTAGACATTTAGAGCACTTAAAGTGAAAGCTGACTGTAAAGATTTCCAGAAAAGTCTTGCAATCTTAGGCATTTAGCGCAAGAATGGGAGATGAAATTTGATATTGGTAAATGTAAGTAAACACACAGGAAAAAAAAATAAATCCCAACTTTTCATATACCAAGAGTGGCTCTTATTTTTTATGATGCTGAAATTTGAGACACCAAATTATAACAGATAGGTGATATCCTGTGTTTAACAGGTGGAAAACAAAACAAAGACCTGTTTATGCCTTTGTACAGATCCTTGGTATATCAACTTGTATACAATGTGGAAAAAGGGAAGATTTAGTGAAACTGGGAACAAAAGTATAAAATGTAAAGAATAGCTTCTGAACAGGGAGGTTTGGTTTCATAGAAGAGAACTCTCCGGTTTTACTCAGAGATAACTGAAGGAAGTATGAGAGAAGCATGCAAAACTATGCATGGAAGACTCGCTGAACTGGAAACAGTCAATTGTTGTGTCTTTGACTTCAAGGACAAAAGGTTCTCAGATAGAACTGGAGTGGACAGTGGGGTGTAGGTTTAAAATACAGAAGAGAACTATTTATCCATATGACAGTAATTGGAATTTGCTGCAGAACTCTGTGAATATTAAAATCTTAGCTTCAAGGTAAATATGCTTGTTCAAGAGAAACCTCTTGAAAGTTACACCAGAGTACAGTCATCACTTCTGGCTCTGAAAGTCCCCAGCAATTGTTAGAGGGTGTAGCAAGAAAGTGTAATATATACTTTCTCTCTTATGCCTCTCTTCTCATGTCTATGACCTAATTTGAGAGAAAACATACATACCGGGCTAATGCAAATATATTTATTTTGTTTCTGGTATGCTTTTATATGAGTTTATAATAGAAAATGCACAGACATAAATGTTTGTATATGTGAAAAATAGGTACGATTTTTGAAAAGTCTTTAGGTATCTGACTTGAAAAAGAAACAGTTTATTTTTCTAAGTATATTATGTATTTGAAATTTACTGTCATTATTTATTTGAAGAAAAAGACATTTTCAAAACCAAAAAATGACTCCCTTACATCAGTCAAACAAGATATCTATTGAGAGATAGATACAGAGGTGTACACGTTCCTACATATTGTTACAGATGTGCAGTTTTTATACCTGACCCATATTCTCATAAATTGTAGGAGGGCATTCACAAAACTTGGAACAAGCAAAGAAGCTGGAAGTAACTCCACCAGCATGACAAGCAGCTCTGCTGTATTTTGTCACCTATGTAATAATTTGATTTGAACTAGATATTTTAGCATATTTTTGGGCAAACAAATTCAATGGTCCATTGTGATTATTCCAGCAGATGCCAAAAGAAACAAAAATTAAGTCTCTGAACCTTGTTCTTTGTAAAAACAGTTAAAATGTCTTTGGGAGAAGAAAAGTCATAGATCTTGTAATTTAGTGGATATAGTCACTTAGTTCAGTAAGATTATTTTAGGTTCTAGCAGTTGACAATCTGACCTTTTCAATTACAATAGAAGCTTAATTTATGAGTCTCTGAGTCTCTTTTCCTGTCTCTGATTTCAGGGACCAAGGGGGAGATGAGATATTATTCTCTGGATTCTTTTAGAGAATGATAATCTATGTTGAAAGTAACAGAATCACAAACTTTAATTCTGCATATTGGCATAAGCAAGATCCTATCTAAAAGGAAGTTATAATTTCCTCTTCATGAGAACACCTTAAATCTGTGGGATGTGACTGTGAGATAACCATTACACTATCTTTTGGAAATTAATTGTTTTACGTAAAGAAACAGCTTCAACACACAGCAAACATTAAAATACATGTAGATGTTTTGTCATTTGATATCTTCCTTCCTGTTCAAAGTTGAAATCCTATTTAAGGAAACATATTTATGTGTTTTTATTGTTGCTTGTTTATTTTTTTTTTTTTTTTTTTTTTTTTTTTTTTTTTTTAAGACCTTCTTCAGGAGTAAAATTCAGCCTTATGGAGAGACACTTAGAAATATGCATGAAGAATTAGTGTCTATGCAAACATGAAGTTCATGATGATCAACAACTCTATAAAAAGTAGTGAAAGGGCTTATAGCTACTGTGAATTTTATTTTTTTTTTAGATACGAGCATGAAAACTTCCAAATCCTTTCCTTAGAGACCAGATGGCCTTTTTTAAAAAAATACATTAAAAAATATCTATATTTCGTTTGCACTTTTTAGAATAATTTTTATCTTAATTTCACTTTCTGTATTTTATATATTTTATTTTTATTAAAAATAAAGAGAAAGAAAAAAAGAAAATGTCTGCTACAATAGCATGGAAACTGAGCATTAGAATTTCTGGAATCAGAATCAAAGGGCATTATGTGCATTTTATGATAAATTAATTACTATTTAATTATCCATATTAAAAATGAAAGAAACTAATTTGAAAATTTCCGTACACACTATATGTAGAAACTGAAATATTGATTATCTAATTTTAATAATTCTTTTTTCTGTTACTTTGGTATAAAACCCAGTTTACAATTATTTATTACTTGAGTCTTTTCATTTTTCTACTGTTTCATAAGTTTTCAGTGATGTTACCTCTTTTCAGTTAGTAGAATATATGTGTAAATTCAATACATTAATGTTAAGATGTTCTGGTTTACAAACTTTATATGTCTGAACTATCTTAAAA
Source organism: Aythya fuligula (assembly GCF_009819795.1). Taxonomy (NCBI): domain Eukaryota; kingdom Metazoa; phylum Chordata; class Aves; order Anseriformes; family Anatidae; genus Aythya; species Aythya fuligula. Next base: position 11,057,329 of record NC_045559.1, read on the forward strand.
GAAGTCCTGCAAGCTTGCCTGACCTATATGAGTGCCTTACACCATTTATCACCAGCAGTCATATTTTGTATCTGGTGGAAGTTTGCGAGCATAGTACATCCAGATTTTCAATTTTTCTTATGGATTGACTGACAGTGACTGTCAGTCAATGTCAGTCAAGGTGTTACCAAGCTGTTACTGAAGCTCTGGGCAGACTCCTTTGATTTTTGGAAAACCAAGAGGTGAACAGATCTGGAAGCAAATCAGTGTGTTGAACACACATGTATTAAAATTAGTAAATAGCTGCAATCATGTATTCATTTTTTTTATCTCCCCCCCCCCCAAAAAAAAAAATAATTAAATTATATGTATATACATATATATAATAATTTTATGATATATTGCTGAGATACTAAGGATGACTTAATATTGTCATTTGTAGGCATATGGATATATGACAAAATTCTTCAATACATTAATGCCTAGCCATTATTTGAAAATGTAAATTGTAGTACAGTTAGTTGCTCAATGCTACAAGCCTGCACTTCTGCACCAGTGAGATAGTTTGTCTGTTCAGATTTAAAGCCAGATTAAGCTGTCATTTGTGGTTCCTATGCCAGAAAAAAAAATAATAATAATAAAAAAAATTCTTGAGTTATATAGTCAGTATATAATCTTCCTTCTGCTGTAATCCTGTTGTCCAGCAAGTACAGAATTACCATTATAGAAGACTACTGGCTCCACATTAAGCTAAGGCAGACCTCAGGTCTGGGGCCATCAGGAATGCTTTGTTTGGACTTGGATTGATTTACTTTAACTTTAGCTTACTTAGATTTAACAGCAATTGACTGATGACAAGGTGGCTCTTATTTAATTTTAGTTTGTTTAGTATTGGATAGTTATACTAAATGCAATGCCTATTATTAACCATTTTTGTATAGATAGGAACAACAAGCAGTTTTGCTATGCAAGAGTGATCTACTTCTGTAACTATGATGCAACTTAAAGGAGGACAGACAGAGTGCCTTGAAGATTTGAGCACCAGATGACAGCAGTTGTCCCAAGACTATCAATAGTTCAGAACTTGCTGATGCAGGTATAAATTTAGGGACTGGACAGAACTAGATTTGGAAGAGAAAAAAAAAAAAAAAAAAAAAAAAAAAAACAAGGACAAGGACAAGTATCCAACAAATGTAAAGAAAGAACAGGGTGTCAGGGTGTAAAGTATGTAAGAAAAAATACATCAGCGAAGGGACAGGAAGAAACCGTCAACATATTGTTCCTTCCATCTTTAATATCACACCACTCCCAGAAATTGTCTCAGGAAGTTGATGAGTCCCTGTAATTCCCCCTAGATTGAGCTGTTGAATTTAGGCTCCAGAAAGTAGTGGAAAGGTGAGCCTAACACCAGAGATTAAAAAAAGGGTTGATACTTGAAGATTTTTCTGAAGAACAACTTTTGAAATACTATACTATTAATAATATTTGCTTTCTCTTTAGGTTGTATTAGCATCTATGTAAATGCATCTAGACTAATGTTAATAAATGCTTGTTCTACTTTGGTTATACTATTAAAGTTTTCCATTTGTCTAACGGTAAATTCTTGGCTTTACGTAGAAGGTGTGGTCTCCTTTAGCTATAACAAGGGAAGTCTGTTGACTCCCTGGGTGAGAAGACTTTGCTAAGAAAGTCAAGCGCCTGGTACGGCCCACCATCTACCACCCACTACTGGTCTTTCAGGCTGGTAATGACGAGATAGCATCAAGAATCACGGGAAGGTCTACGTGACACCAGGCCTGCTGGCATAAGACGGGATGCACCTCTCTCAGAGAGGGGTAAGGATTTTTGCACAAGAGTTGGCAGGGTTGAAAAATAGGGCTTTAAACTAGAGTTGAAGGGAAAAGTGGATAAAACCAGGCACACCGGTGATGAGCACTGGTATGGTGTACTAGAACCAGAGGGACTGTGTGCTAGTGAGGTCCTCCAGTTGGCCCCACAAGGTGCTGCATGTAGGGAGGTGCATTTAAAGTGCTTCTACACAAATGCACGCAGTATGAAGAATAAAATGGATCAGCTAGAAGTCTTGGCCCAGTCCCACAGCTATGTGGACATAAGCTATATTGGCATAAGTGAAACCTGGTGGGATGAGTCCTGTGGCTGGTGTGTTGCAATAGATGGTTACAGGCTCTTCAGGAGGGACAGGCAGGGTAGGTGAGGTAGTGGGGTGGCAATGTATGTGAAGCATGGGCTGGGCTGTGTGGAACTTCAAGTTGGAGATGGCAAAGTTGAGAGCCTCTGGGTAAGGATTAAGGGATGAACAAATAAAGGGGATGCCATTGTGGGAGTCTATTACAGACCACCTGGCCAGGATGACAACACCAATGAATTATTCTTTGCAGAACTAAGAGATGCCTTGAGGTCAACTCCCCTTGTCCTTATGGGGGATTTCAACTTGCCAGATATCAACTGGGATCACCACGTCTGACATGAGGAAGTCCAGGAGGTTTGTAAAGCACCTAGATGATAACTTCTTGGTGCAGGTGCTAAGGGAGCCAACTAGGAAAGGAGCCCGCCTAGATCTGTTGCTGGAGAACAGAGAGAGTCTTGTGGGAGTTGTGGCAATTGGCAGCCATCTCGGTTATAGTGACCATGAAGTGGTTGAGTTTAGAATTTATGGAGACAAAAGGAAAACTGCCACCAAAACTTCAGCCCTGGATATGGGGAAAGCAGACTTTGGGCTGCTCAGGGAACTAGTCAGCAAGGTCCCCTGAGAAACTGCTTTTGACGTCATTGGCGTTCATCAGTGCTGGTCAATCTTTAGGCACTGTCTCCTAAAAGCACAAGATCAGGCAATTCCAAAATATCAGAAGTCAGGCTGGTGGGGCAGAAGGCTGGCCTGGCTGACCAGGGATCTTCTACTGGAGATTAGGTGAAAAAAGAAAGTGTACAGCTGCTGGAAGGATGGTCATAGAATCATAGAATCATAGAATATCCTGAGTTGGAAGGGACCCTTAAGGATCATCAAGTCCAACTCTTGACACCGCACAGGTCTACCCAAAAGTTCAGACCATGTGACTAAGTGCACAGTCCAATCTCTTCTTAAATTCAGACAGGCTCGGTGCAGTGACCACTTCCCTGGGGAGCCTGTTCCAGTGTGCAACCACCCTCTCTGTGAAGAACCCCCTCCTGATGTCAAGCCTAAATTTCCCCTGCCTCAGCTTAACCCCGTTCCCGCGGGTCCTGTCACTGGCATTAATGGAGAAAAGGTCTCCTGCCTCTCGACACCCCCTTACGAGGAGGTCAGGCGATGAGGAAGGAATACAGAGATGCTGTTCATGTTTGTAGGGAGAAAATTGGTTTGGCCAAAGCCTGACTACATTGGTTTGGCCAAAGCCTGACTAGAGTTGAAGCTGGCCATGTCTGTGGGAGATGATAAAAAAGTTTTTTTTTGGATATGTGAACAGAAAAAGGAAGACCAAAGAAAACATAGGTCCGCTACTTGATGGGGAAGGTCTCCTCACAGACAATGACATCGGCAAAGCAGAGACGTTTGATACCTTCTTCGCTTTTATCTTCAACACTGATGATGGGCTTCAGGACCCAGGGTGCCCTGAGTTGGCAGACCATGACAGTGGGAATGACAAACTCCGAACCGACCCTGAACATGTGCGGGATTTGCTGCTCCACCTGGATCCATACGAGTCCATAGGTCCACATGGGATTCATCTCAGGGTGCTTAAGGAGCTGGCTGACGTCATCGCGGGACCTCTCTCAATCATTTTTCAAAAATCTTGGGAATCTGGAAAGGTGCCAGTAGACTGGAAGCCGGCAAATGTTGTGCCAATTTTCAAGAAGGGTAAGAAAGAAGACCCTAGCAATTACAGGCCTGTCAGTCTCATCAAAGTGCCTGGTGAAATTATAAAGATAATCCTTGAAGTTATTGAAGTGCACCTGGGGGACAATGCAGTCATTGGTCCCAGCCAACATGGGTTCATGAGGGGTAGGTCCTGCCTAACTAATTTGATTTCCTTTTATGATAAGATCATCTATTCAATCAAGGGAAACCAGCTGATGTGATCTTTTTGGACTTCAGCAAAGCTTCTGGATGGCAGAAATTCACTAGTGGTGTCCCTCAAAGCGCCATTTTAGGGTCAGTCCTCTTCAATGTCTTTATAAATTATTTGAATGTAGGACTAGAAGGTGTTCTGAACAAATTTGCCAATGACATCAAACTTGGAGGAGTTGTGGACTCAGATGAGGGTGGAAAGGCCTTGCAGAGAGATATGGACAGATTGGAGAGCTGCGTGATCACCAACCACATGAAGTTTAACAAAAGCAAGTGCCAGGTCCTGCACCTGGGATAGGGCAACCCTGGCTATATGTACAGACTGGGTGGAGAGCAGCCCTGCAGAGAGGGATCTGGGGCTTGTGGTTGACAGGAAGTTGAATATGAGCCAGCAGTGTGCCCTGGCAACCAGGAGGGCCAACCGTATCCTGGGATGCATCAAGCTTGGGATTGCTAGTCGGTCGAGGGAAGTGATTGTCCCACTCTACTCAGTGCTGGTGTGGCCTCACCTCGAGTACTGTGTGCAGTTCTGGACACCACAGTACAAAAAGGACATTAAACTGTTGGAGAGTGTCCAGAGGAGGGCAACAAAGCTGGTGAAGGGCCTAGAGGGGAAGATGTATGAGGAGTGGCTGAGGGCACTGGACCTGTTCAGTGTGGAAAAGAGGAGGCTGAGGGGGGACCTCACTGCAGTCTAAAACTTCCTCGCGAGGGGGAGTGGAGAAGCAGGTGACCTGTTCTCCGTAATCACCAGTGATAGGACCTGTGGGAATGGTGTTAAGCTGAGGCAGGGGAGGTTCAGGCTGGACATCAGGAAGAGGTTCTTCACTGAGAGGGTAGTCACACACTGGAACAGGCTCCCCAGTGAAGTAGTCACTGTACCAAGCCTGTCTGAATTTAAGAAGAGATTGGACTGTGCACTTAGTCACATGGTCTAAACTTTTCGGTAGACCTGTGCAGTGCCAGGAGTTGGTCTTGATGATCCTTATGGGTCCCTTCCAACTCAGGATATTCTATGATTCTATGATATACATTGACTTTCCAAAAAATGTTCTTAGGATATATGCATGTTGCCTGAAAACTGCAATAGGTAGGACCTTGCACTGCTGAAATTTGTCTATTGACTTGAATAAGCTCAAGGCTTGCAAAGAAGAATAAATTAATCTCAGATATGCATGGGTTTATTCAACATATTCTAAAGACAATATGAATGAATTTTCCCTGTAGCATACAGGAATAATAAAGGAAAACAATATAATTGCAAAGGAAAACTAGAGCATCAAGACGGGAATTGTGAAAAGGTACAAAAATAAAATTTTAAGATAAATTACTCACTTTACCATTAGGATCTTATATGGACTCAGTAACCTTGCCCCACCTCCAACCCTGTAATAAATCCTCCTTTGGATAAATTTATTTTTACTTGACATAATAAAAAATAACGAGGTAAAAATAAAGACAGTAAGACTCCAAACTGAATATCAAATATCAAATTCATTGACAATGGACTTGAGGTTTGTACTGTGTGGCACTTAGTCAAGTTTTTATTTACCTTTTACTTTCTTCAAAGGAACTCTGGTAATAGGTATCTAGTTTGAGTTAAGAAAAAATAGTTTACAGCTGCCTTGGACTACACCCTGATCACATGAGGGACAAGCAAAAGTTAGCAAGGGTTTCAAGCCTATAAATTGTCCCTTCATAAAATAGAATGGTATGTGGTTTTAAGTGTTTTCAAGTGTAGCTCCTCAATTTCCCTTTTGAGATAACTTCCTGTTGACTATGCTAAGTACTGCTAAAGTGACTGTGTACTCTGTACAAGAAAGAAGAGTATTAATTGTGCAAGCTCAAGGAAATACAAGTAAATTATTTTGATATGGATTTGGTCTTGGATTAATGAAAAATTTTGAAATGTTTTACTAGATAGGAGGAAACCTATGAGGACTATTTTGAGACTACTTGGTGTGAAGATAACAAGTAAGGTTAGTATTTCTGACAACATCAAGGTCAAACTGATTGATTTTGATAGTGGTTCACACAATAAAAATTATGTTGAAATAAAAGAAAATAGACTATTAAATAAAGGTTTCTCTGGAACTCAGATATACTTCAAAGGTCTGTTAAGTTCAACAAAGTGTGAAAACTTTTTTTCACCTTATAGATTAAAAGGCAAATACAAACCATGCTGTTTTCTGGCTTCAATTTCCACATATGTGTGAAAAGTTATAGTACCTACACTGAACAATATCCTTCAGAAGAAGAAAAGTATTAAATGACAATTTTACAGTTTTAGTAGATTAATTCTTCAACCATCCCTATTATCCACTAGAATAGTTATTTCTTTGTATTGTTTATTTTAGTGTGCTTTTAATCAATATTACTTTTCCTACATTTTATTCCCTAAAAAGAAGCCTAGCAAAGCACAAGCCTTGCTATGAGAAAACTTGGAGATGAGCCAAATAAGTTGTTGAAATCATTGTTTTTCATCAACTGACAGGAGAGAAGGAGCATTAGGTACACCCAACATTTATTCTGAGGGATACTGTATTACGGAATGAAAATCAGACCAAAAGCAGGCTTTAGACTCAATGTGCCTCTACATAAACTCATGAACTCAGCATGTTCAAAATTTATTGTAACTGGTATCAGTGGCATATACAAGTTGCAGCTTGTATTCCTAAATTTCTGTTGCCTAATCAGCCGAACCAGTGGTTGATCTGTTGAACATATATAATTTAGGTCTGTTTATGTTAGATTTGTAATATGTTTATATTGCAATGGATTGTAAGAATATCAAATAGGTGAGGTATGTAAAGTGATCTCTGTAATTATACTTTTTCTTTTCTTTTTTTCCCTTTTTGTATATTTATTTTATTTATTATCTGACACTGAAGAGTCACCAAGGAACATGATCGAAAAGAAGTCCATGATACACAGAGGGTATGATTGATATACCATGTCTAGAATGTAATCTGAAGTACAAGAGATTTAATTTATTCCAGCCTAAACTTTGTTTTCAGTTTGTTCTGAAATAATGAAAATATATTTGAGTATGTTTCCATTGATTATTGTAACCCACAATGAAATTAAAATACACAATGAATCAAATCAAGGAATATGAAAGATAGCTCATTTACAGTAGGGAAGTAAAGACTAATGTATACATGAGAAATATGTTAACTATGTTGACTTTTTCCCCTGCACTGCTAGAAAGCAGAGGTTATGATTAATAGATTAAATACCAATGGTTAAACTTACTCACCATGCTATCTTATCTGACTGTCTTAAATGGCATGTGGTGTTAATGTGTTAAATATGATATCTTATTTTTCTTGTGGCCTGTGTTTTTAAGAAGTGACATGTGTATGTACACACATATGAAACCTAGGCAGTCTGCTATTTTCTCATACAAAGTCTAATACCTTGGGTGGGTGAGGTTCTTTTCTTCCAGAACAAAGCTAAGATGTGTACATAGCTTATAATTTTTCTTATTCCTCTGGCTATTTTTCCTTTAGAACACTTTCACTTGTCTGTTATTATATTAGTCAGTGAACACTACAAAATACCTTACACGTCTTAAGGCTTTTTGGAGTCAGAAATGAAAGGAATGGGGAAGCGTCATGCAAGTTAACCCTCTGCTCTCTCCTGTGAAATGCTACTATGTAAAAGGTATTGATTCAGAAGGACAAGCAACTAACTTTGTTGAAACAGAAAAAAACTTCCCTTACAAGGGGAGCAAAGCATCATTCATGATTCATTCAGGCCTGTGGATCAATTCCTTTTTTTCTGGTCTCAAAGACCAGAAGTATAAACCAAAGCCACAGATTACCAAGTCAGTAATGTGGACAGCTTCAAAGACATTTTGATTCACAAAGCTATGCAAAGCAAAGACTGTTAACTTGGTTAATCAAAAGTGTTTGGAGAAGCCTCTTGAGCACACATTTGCAAAAATGGTGAACAGCATGGCAAATGGAATGGTCAGATACATAGCATTTGACTTCCATAAAGAGTGTGGTTGGATGAGGTGGGATCGACTTTTGATGACTTTGATGGATCAACCAGCAGAACAGCAAGATCCATTTTGATGGATCAACCAGCAAGATGAGTTTAGTTACTTTCTTGTTGATTCAGATGGTAAAATTGTGACTCAGGAGGAAGGAATATTCTGCAATAAGGTTTGTTGGTTTTTTTTTGTTGTTGTTTATTTTACTTTGTTTATATTTGTAATTGTTTTATATTGGATTGACAGGAAAAGACACAGGATTAAATGTGTTTTTAGACTTGTTGAAATACAATATGCATTTAATGCCATTATACGTAAAGAAGATTAAAGCACATTGCTAGTCTGGAGTCAGAAAAAAGTACTACTGAATCCCATTTCTGTAAAGGTAAAAATTCTGTTCTTTATCATGACCTGAATATTGGGCTTGGAATATTATTATATTTAATTATAAATTTTACTATTAATTAAGGAATATTGTATTAAGATTCTCCAGCTAGCTTTGTGAGGAAGGCCAAGTTGCTTGGGAGAAATTGCACAGAAATGGAAAGTGAAATCTGTAGGAATATGTAAACTTTGTCTTAAGCAATTGGGGTAGGCACTGCTGTGTGATGCCCCCAATATTCAGTAAGCTTCGTAAGTTCTCTGTTCTGCATACTACAATACTATTCATTTACATGAAGAAATTTAGTTTGACTGATTTTTGTTTGTTATTTATTTATTGGTTACCTCAAAGATAGTTTCCTTAAATGTCAGTTAAAAATGGATTTATGGTTACAGAATATTTTGTGGGTTTCCTTTTGGGTGTCATTTGATGGACATATTGGCTTGGAGTCTTCTGTCTTGATGACAGCAAGAATGGAAGAACAGAACGAATTTTCTGTCACGAGCAGCCTATTTTTCCCAGTGCCATTCGAGATGTACATGTATGAAAGAGCTGCTTCCGTTAGGAGGTAGGTTCACCTGGCATAACAATTTTCCTTCATAGAACAGACTTTTCTCACCTCTTTTCATTCCCTGAAAATACTACTGATCTTACAACACTGCAGAAAGTAAATAAATAAATAAATAAACAGATAGATAGATTAAAAATCCTGCCTAGATAATTCAATAATCCAGTTATGCTCCAAAATCACAACCAATTTTAAAATATGTTATTTTACATTGTAAATGAACCCCACTTGATCCCTTTGGATCATGTTTTCATGGTCATTATTGTAGTTATGACAGAGAGATTGAAGCACCAATAGAAACATCAGTTAAATGTATTAATTCAAAAGGCACCTCAGTGGTGGCCAGTATTGATCTGTATACACAACAGTTGATACTGGCACTCATATTCTTCAGCATATTCACCAACATCTCAGATGGCAACTTAAATTATACCTTTAGTGAAAGTTTGGTAATACCAAGTGGCAGTAACAGGTGTTTCAATCTACAAGGACTCTAAGGACTAAACCAACAAAAAACTCATGAAGTTCTACATGAAAAATTGCAAAGTTCCACACCAGTGGCAGAATATCAGCATGCATAAGTACATGGGAAGAAAGCAATCATACTGAAAAGTAATTAAGAGTTTTGCTTGAGGCAGGGTTAATACATGTGATGAACAGACAAATCACAAATGTCAGAAATTGCATACAGGGTTAAATTAAAAGAAGCATAGCAAGCAGATTTGCGTGAAATTATTTCCTTTAGTGATGATGAGACCACTACTGGAATATGGTGTCTAGTCTGAGGCCCCTTATTTCCAATAGGATGTCAAGAAACTTGAGAGAGTTTGTAATAGGCCTACACAGATTGTGACACCCAAGAGCACATGACCTACAAGGAGAAGCTGAGGAAAATATACTTGGTTATCTGATTATAAGGAAGACAAGCAACCATCTAATTGCAGTCCATTGCTATTTGAAGGCTGTTACAGATTTTATACAAATTAAATATAAATATAAATATAAAAGAATAAAAATACAAAATCAGGAACAGATTCTCTTAGTAGTGAAAGAGACCTACAAAGGAGGCCCACAAACTGCAGTCTGTGAGGTTCAGACTGGATATCAGGAAAATTTTATTGGGAACAGGTCACTGAGGGAAGCTGAGAAATCTTGGAGATTTTCAAGATGTGACTATGGAAAGTAACGGTTGACCAGCTCTGACATTGTGATAGTCCCTCTTGACACACATGTAGATCACCTCCAATATTCTGTGATTCTGTGATTTATTTTCAAGACGTAATTTGTGATTCTTGTGCCATCCTATAAGTGAGATCGGTGTGCTCCAAGAATTCACTTATTGGAAGAGGTGGCTTGGAACCTATCACATTGCTAATCAAAAATATCTAGCTGTCATATATTCTTGAACAGCTTTTAGTTTCACAGAAGAGTTATAGAGGCCCCTTTTTAGAGATGTAACTGCTATGATTTGTTCTGCCAAATAAAAACTAGCTTTAGGAATTCTGGCTTGCTGAACCCAGTGAAACATGCAAAGGTTTAATCTGTGATAAAGCACCTTCACCTGACAAGGCCCTTAAGACAGTTTTCTGAGACGAAGGAAAGAAATCAGCTCATAACAAACTTCTAAGTTCAGTCTGTTACAGTTTAGCATAACCTGCCTCCACACATACATTTCTTGTGGATCAGAATGTAAAAACAGAGGTGTGGTTATTATAACAATGTCTCTCTAAGGTATTATAAGGCAAAACATATGGCAAAAAATCTTCATCATATAATTATCTCAGTCTTCTGGTTTCCATGTTACTATATAACATGTGTTTTAAGAAAGATACAATTATTATTAATAATATTTTTAATGCAGGGGTGATTCAGTGCTCAGCTGAGAACATTAAAGCAAATAAATTCTCTACCTTCAGCCAGAAATCAGTATTGTCTTTCAAAGATCACCATAAAACTAAGTATTTCCTTCATGTGAACACTTGCAACAATACTGGAGTCATTATTCCATTTATTAAAAGCTCAAAATATTTTTGGATTCTTTCCTGTAAATGTCACACTCAGATTAGTTTAGCTAAAGATTCCACTCTTCACTTTTATATTTTCTTTTCATTTTGTACTTTTGGCAATAAGTATCAGAAAACAGTGTTTTTCTAAAACACTAAAAAATACTCAAATAATATGTTTCAGTGTGGATAGTATTTGCAATGTTTTAAGAAGTTGTAAGAACAAAAATCACCATATAATGACTGCTCATATACTTTTTACGAATGAGATTATAAATGTCAGTGGGCAGTATGTGTCATATGGAAATGTTGTGAACTGTTTACCACAGGTTAAATTATTTGACCTAAGAAATTACTAGGTGAAAGCTTTGTCCAGTGATATTAGATGGAAAGACCATAATGGTCCTGTATTGTCTAAGAATCCCTGACTGAATCAGTAACATTAGCCTCCTAAAAAGAAAAAAGATAAGAAAAGATGTTCTGAGTCAGATGAAAATGTCTCTGTGAATGTGAATTCACAGGTACTCTCAGTAAAAGATGTTTTTAGATGTTTGTGTTTGTTTTTGTTGTTGTTCTTATGTTTTTGGTTTTTATATAAAAAGTAAGGTGATTACCTGTTTTTCTACTTTAAAAAATATAAATAAAAATAAAAATCCAATACTGCCTACATTAGCTTCTTTTAAAGCTTCTTCAATTTGTAAACACGATACACAAACACAAATCTGAGGGATTTTCTTTGTATTTTATAATCAGACATCACTGAGGAAGACTGTGCTTTCTCATGGTGGACCTAGTCTGAATGTTATGTCCATGCTGACATCAGCTGTCATGAACATCATATCCTAATGTGACTACTCCTTCTCCATAGACCAATCTGCAGGCAGCTTTTCTGGGCATGTATACATATGTATTAAGCTGCCCTATATCAAGGACTGAGATTGATAACATCTATGGACATGAAGGTGATTTTAGAACTGCGTAGATAGGTGGATATTAAACACGTGAGTGTCCGGAGGCACAGTACTTATTTGTTATATAGGATGCATCATGCACATGAAATTTTCTGGAGTATCAAAAACAGACAACAGCTCTCTTAGTTTTGAGTTCAAGCATTCATGTCATGGTGTGACTATTTATGATAGCAAATTGTTATGCCAAAGCAAATTGTTACGTTAAAGAAGGTAGAGAATTTAAAGGTCATGTCCCGGTTATTAAAAGCAGTAACTCCTGGTGCTCGGCAGTTAGTTCTCGAGAGAGCATTAAAAAATTTGAATTGAGAAAGACTATAGCATAGCAAATACAAGCTTCCAAAATAAGGAGGGAAAGGAGGGGAAATTGGAAATGCTTTAGGAATAAATCTGATAGTTTTATAAATGGAGTAATAAAATAATTATTTAACTCTTTCTATAACTAAAAGAACTAGTAAACCTTTTTTTATTATTTTTTTATTTTTTAATTTTTTTTTTTACACCAAATGTGGATATAAAGATGGATTTTGAACAAAAACAGTGTGTAAAGACTTTAGGAAAATGACATTCACTATATCTATGATAGAAAGAAAATCAAGAAAATACGATTGTGCTGAAAGCATAAAACAAGATACTTTGCACTACAGAATTTTTAAAAAATGGCATGTGAAACTCAGATATGAAGATGTGTACATCTTCATCTACACTCAGATGTACATCTGTGTACATCTACACTCAGATGACCACATGAAGTCAGTTGGAAATTTGAAAATGTACTAACTATGTACAAGAGAAGGAAAAGCAGGATTCAGACACACATAAACACTTAGTAGTTTGTAAAACAAATTTGCAGGAACAGTTTTATCAAAGTAGTAGCATACTGTATATCAGAGAGTCAATAATATATGAGAAAAGCTTTAAGAGAAAAACAATGTAATTTAATAAATAATTAATAATTAAATGTTGGAAATAAATGGCCAATGAGATAAGCTAAAATGTATAAGAGGCATTAGTCCATTATATATAGTGAAAATGCAGTTTTCCTGGATTAAGAAAATTAGGAATTTAACTCTAGGATAGGTAATTATTGACAAGGACAAGCAACGATGAGTTGTGCTGAATTAAACTGGAAATTCTTTTAAAGAGTTCCTCAAGATGTGGCCTCGAGATCAGAGAAAAATTTCAGTGATGAATTTAGGACAATGGCCATGACTACCAGCAAATTTTAGTGACAGAGAATTTAAAAAATATTGTTAATACTGTCAAAATATTGTTAATAAAGGACAGAGATCACATGTGGTTTTATTTTCTTTTAGATATTCTTTTGAACGTAAGTATTAGAAGTGGAGTAATATATTATACATTGTGAAGAAATATGAGATTCATTTTAATAGGGCAAGAGAAATGACAGTTAAAAAGTCAAGATAACAAAGAACTGATGTTACAAAGGAAAATTAAAACTAAGCTCTCATTCAGTTTAAGAGAATAAATTCTGAAAAAGAATGTGAGTGGCTGTACAGATATGTGAAGGAATAATACAGCTGGGTGGGGGAAAGATCATCTATGCTAAAATGTAGCAGCACATAGGAAAAACTATTGATACTATGTTTGATTAAAAGAAAAATAAAATCTCTTCACAGCTATTCTTCGCTGTTATAGATGAGAAAGTCTGGAGCAGCCCTCTACCAAGTATAGTTAGGAGAAAAACATTAAGATTTTCTTTGGATCATTTTCTCTCTCTGGAGGCTGAATTTAAGGGGGTTTCTTTTTTAATCGTTTGTTCCTTTACTGTTTGTTCTCTCACTAGAAAAACTCTATGTAAATATTTACTTGCTGAAAGTGGGTCATTACTATCACAACCTTTTCAGGGAAAATAACTCCACGCACCAAAAACACTTTCATGTATAGGCTGCATGCAGTCAGTATACCTATAGTTCTGCTTTCCAGATATAGGTTATTTACTTCTTAAAACATTCTACTTTCTCTGAAATATTTATTACCCTTAATCTGCATCTTTTATAAAAAGTCAATGGCAATGTCTTCAATTAATTGCAGCAGCATGGTGTGTTACAACCATCTTTGGCAATGACACAGTGGGACAAAGACGCATAGTTGTGATTACACTAAAAGGCTTTTCCCAGAGCCTGTGATAAAGTTAAAAAAAAAAAAAAAAAAAAAAAAAAAAAAAGTAAAATCTTTTTTTTCTTCTTCTTCTTTTTTTTTTTTTAATTTTTTGTCAAAGTGACAATGTTCTTTCACGCTTAGTAAGTGACAAACTATAAGCTGGGTTCCAGCAACCTGCAGTCACCTAAAGCTGACTTCTCTACCAAGAGTTTCTAAACATTAAGAGAATCATGGATTTAAGTGAAATATTCAAGAGACATAGAGGTAAAGTTATAGAGTTTAGGAATAAAATCTAATCTACCCCCTAAACAGGAGTGACATATTACAGAATAGAAATAAAACAATGCCTGAACTAATCCATAATAATGAAAGATAAATTAAGAAAATCTAACAATTATGGTATTCCAGGTCTCAAACTAGTTTGAGTTTGTATCCTTCAAGAGAGCCAAAACAAGGATTCATTTTCCTCTTACCATTCACACATCCAGGTGCTAAAGGTCATCCCATCTTACTGTAGGGTGGAATACACAGTCTGAGGTTTTTCCTTAGTTCTTTGTCTCCGTTTTTTCTCACTCTTTTTAGTGACATCTCTCAGCACTTCATTAGGATAATTGTTTTTACTGATTCCTCCAGATATCTTCTTCATTGTCATCCACTAATGGTAGATTCTCTCATCACAGAACTGGGAACCATTTAATTACCTTTCATCTTTTAATCTCTTCTCTAAGAGCCTCAGGTTGATTCCCTTGTCTTTATCACCACTGAAGGGTCAAGATCACCCTCTAAAATCAGCTTTTCAGAGGTGGAAATTACTTGCCTCATTGTTGCTCAGAAATCTCACGCCTCCTCAGGCTCTAGATTTTCACAAAGCACATTGAAGGCTCTCCCTCTGTTCCAGGCAGAATATGGGAAAATTTTGTAACTGGGCTGGAAACTGCAGATGAGAAATAATAAAATAAAATAAAATAAAATAAAATAAAATAAAATAAAATAAAATAAAATAAAATAAAATAAAATAAAATAAAATAAAATAAAATAAAATAAAATAAAATAAAATAAATAAAATAAAATAAAATAAAATAAAATAAAATAAAATAAAATAAAATAAAATAAAATAAAATAAAATAAAATAAAATAAAATAAAATAAAAGTTAAGGCAGTTTTTCCTGACTATAAATATAGCAGGGTCACAGCAGGCTGTAGAAGAGTGCTATTTATATTATACAAAATATAAGAAAGAGCAACAACAATAAAAAATAAAAATTTTGCAGAATATCCTAGAAAATGATTGCCATCTTTATGAATGTTTTCAAATAAATGTGTTAAAAAGCTGTCATTGGAAGGATGCTGTACTGTTAATGCTGTACTTCAGTCAGTAGAGGAAACTACAGAGGTAGGTAGATTTATGTTGAATTGGAGGTGGTCTTCATTCTGAACTTGTTTGCAATATAGTCGAGTGTGTACATCTATATACATGTATATAGATGTATATATGCTTGTGTATAGAACCCAGATTTTCCTGTTTAATTTGTTTGCAAACAGTAGCAGGAAGTTTGACCACAGTCAATAATCGACTCAATGCAATGGTTCTTATTACTTTGAAAAAAAAGCTAACTTACAGTAGCTTTGACAGATGTAAACAAAGTATATGCCATATTGTGAAAAGATTGCATGGGTGTGCATTTACATAGGTATGTCACCTCCTCCTGGTACTCCATTTGGCTAGAAAACCCAGGTGTTGCACACATTTTTCCATAAAGTTTTTCTGCTCTTGCAAATAAATTTACAGAAAAGAGTAGATACCACTTTAAAACATAGTCCAATGTTGTTCTTGGGAAATACAGAAGTTTAATATTCATAAAATCACATGTATATATATATGTATACATATATTTACACACACACATATCTACACATAATCACAGAACATTTTAGGTAGAAAAGGATCTCCTGAGGTCATCTTGTCCAAACCCCTTGTTCATGCAAGACCAGGTAGCAGCTTACTCAGGGCCAAGTCCACTCAGGTTTTGAAAGGTAGAGACTCCATGACCACTTCAACCTGTTCCAGCACATGTTCATCTTTATAGTAAATAATAAATAAATAAAGGTTTCTTGTCTTTAGATAGGATTTTATGTGTTTTAACTTCTTAGATTTAGTTAACTTGACAGAGTTGGGCTCTGTCTTTCGTTAATGAAAACGTTGAACACTATTGACTGAAATATCAAACTCAGATACACAACTAGTGACTGCCCTCTGACTTGACCTTGTGCTGAGGGGATTTCACAAGGGTGCAAGATGACCACAACCTCCTAGGACCAGTCATTCCACAAGTTTTTAGTCCACTTATCTAACCCATATTTTTTCAGCTTGTCTATGATGACATGGAGCAGGGTCAAAGTCTACTAAAGTTGAGGTAAACAGTATTCTCTGATCTCCCCTTTTCCACCAAGATAGTCACTTTACTGTAGAAGAAAATGAGATTGGTCAAGCATGATTTCCCCTTTGTGAATTAATTTTGGCTATTCCCAATCACCTTGTCATTCATGTATTTGGAAATGGTTTCCAGATTTTTTTTTTGAATTCTTATGGAATACTCTTCTCAGGGAATAAGGTGAGTTGACAGACCTATATTTCTTTCTTGTCCTTCTTGAGTATAGGGGTGAAATCTGCTCTCTTCCAATCTTCAAGAACCTCTCCCAGTCACATTCAAAGATGATAAAGAGAGACCTTGCAATGACATCAGCCAGTTTACTCAGCCCTCATGGGTACAATGTATAACCTATAACCTAAATTGATTCTAGTATAGTGACCATGACAAACCAAGGTAGTACCTATGCCAAATATTTTATAACATTAGTTATGCAAGTGAGAACCTACCAACAGACAAAAAAAATGCTACATTTGCAATATATATGGCAAAAAGAAATATTTGGATATAAATGGATATTCATTTCTATATTTTGGAGGAAAGGCCTGCCCCTCCTTCAAAGTTTTCTGTGTTTTAATAAAAATGAGGGAATTTGTATGGATTTTGTTTTACTTGAATTGTTTCATTTTTTGTTGAAAATAAATGAAAAGTGAAGAATCATTAACTCATTTTATCATTTAAAATTTGTCCAAGACAATGAGTGAATCAACCTAGGACAGAATAATGTGTTGTAAGGGTGGACGGTTTCAAAAAACAAACAAACAAACAAAACCTTCCAAAAAGATGTTAGAAAAACATGCACCTATTAATTAATATATATATGTATCATACCTTATTTGTCACATTGTTTTTTAATTATCAAAATAATGGACATTTGGATATGTTTCTATAATATACTGAAACTTAAATAAAGGTATTAGTGTGTTTTAGTGTGTTTATTACAATTTAATGAAATATCTTCTGAATTTCTTTTGTCAGATGTATGATAAATAACATTCAGTTCTAGCATGCATTTTCAATGTGTATTTATTTTCCATAAAATGAAGAATAAGCACAAGATGATTAATTTTGAATTCATGTGTATTTATTGATTTATTTTTAAATAAAATCCATATCCACTTTGTTTAAACTGTTTATAACTACATTTTTGTCTCACTTAAACCACTCCAGTTTACTTAATCTTCCTGGGAAAAGAATAGCCATTGTATCAGAACTAGTTTCAAAACAAACAAAGAAACAAAACAAGAAACAAGTTTTCCAAAGGCTAGAATATAAAACTAAGTTAGCATATCTGAACATAAAAAATTGCTGCAGAAAATTCCTTAATGGAATTTCTTATTTTGAAAAAGACAGTTATTGGAAAGTTAAATCATAAAGAATAAAATGTGAAATATTATTATGATCAATCATACTCTTCCCTCTTGATTTCTTAGGATATTTTAGAACAAATAATAAACTACCACATATCAAAGGGCTGACTGCCTTTGTTTTCCATTTTGTTAATCCAAACAAGCCTGATCACTGTAATGGTGCTAAAGTATAAGCACTGTCTGCATGGATAAGTAGTGATTTATTGTTGTTTAAAAATCTTATATTTGAATTATACATCATTTGAGACCAACTGAAACTTAAGACTTTTGTCAACATGCTACTATTCCTGAAAAATAGTCATTATCAGACTTCCAAAATAGTTTATTTTAGTATGAATGCATTTTTTAAAACTTCTTTCTCACAGGATCAATTGATTTATGTTGTTGTGTAAATTTAAACAAAACCAGTATTGAAATCTGAAGAATTTGCTTTTATAAACATATCTCACATTTCTAAGTATTCTTTCCTATTGACCTAGGAAAGTTGTATTGAACTGTATAAGACTTGACTGTATAGAGAGAGTTATATAGATTTTATTGAAAGGTGTCATTTGGGGGTAAATCCTCATTTCCTAAATCCTCACTGATAGTACAAGAATCTGTATCTCAGCACCTAGTCCTCCTAACTGTCTCTGTCTTACCAAAAAAAAAGACAAATAATAAATTTCTTACATAGGAAGAAAAAGAACTTCAGAGTTTTATCAAGACTGCTGGCAAATCTCTAGCAGTTCACTCTTCCTAGCAGCATCTTATATGCCGTCTTCTCTTCAGCTACACAAAAATTTCTAAGCATTACCTATTCCTATCTCCAGGCTAATAAGCTACTCTGAAAATTTTGCTTGTATGCTCATGATTTAACCCTATAACCAACAGTTATTTTTACAACAATCACTGAATAGCCTTCAGCTGGTATAAAATATAGATCTTGGATTTCAGTAATACCAGTTACTGAAATTAGAAGAACATCTATGATACTAAAAACAATCTGAATAGTTTATCCAGGGATAATGATCCCAAACCTACATACTGTATGCTACAAGTATTAAAAGGGGCCCTCAGAATTCTAATATTCAATGGCCAAGCCAGCTAAATTTTCTTTGTTTGAAAGAATGTTCCCTGGTTCTGCTTTTTGCATTGGGCAGAACTGTTGTCCTTTGAACAACAACTTGTCCCTATCCCCTTCCAATCTATGGAGCTTCAGATCACAGGAGGTGGGTGGCTGGAAGCAGGATTTCAGAGCTTACATATCACATACTGACTTAGCAAGGCTCCTCTAAATGAAAGTCTGCTTGTTTTCAGTTTAAAATGTAGACAAAGTAGGAGGAAATCTTGTCAACCTGTTTACAGGTTCAGCAGTGATTATCTGTGGAATGATCCCTGCAGGGGTTTGGCCCAGTTGTGCCCCAGCATGCAGCAAGCTGATATTCCTTGGGCGAGAGGGTCCTGCAATACTGCATGGCAGGAAAGGTTCAGAGACACTTTATCTCTAAGGCAGCACCTCAGAAACTTCCCAGAGATAACTGTGCTTAAATGTCACAACTTAATGCTCTCTGATACTATGTTGGAAAGCTCTGTATGTTTCAGATAATTTATTACTCCTTCAGAATTAATACCTCTTTTCTACGCAGTTGCTAGTTTTGGTGCTGGTTTTGTACAGTTTTCTGATCACAGCATACTTGTCATGGCAAGAGTGCTCATCCTCCTGCAGCTGTTCTGGTTTTCCAATCCTTTGTCACATTGTCTTCTATTATCAGGTGTCCATAACTGGTTAAGATATGATAAG
The DNA here is from genome assembly GCF_009819795.1 of Aythya fuligula. Classification (NCBI taxonomy): domain Eukaryota; kingdom Metazoa; phylum Chordata; class Aves; order Anseriformes; family Anatidae; genus Aythya; species Aythya fuligula. Next base: position 11,077,001 of record NC_045559.1, read on the forward strand.
ATAAAAAATGGTGGATAGACAGTTTTGAGAGGATGTGCTTAAGCTAGTGCACAGGTTGGAAGGCCTGAAACAGATTACACAATGCAAGTAACTTAAATAAAATTTCAAATTTCTTAGCAAGTTTTTTTTTTTTTTTAAATAAAAATAAAAAAAATACTAATACAAAATAACAGGAATCATTAGTGAAATAACTTGTTTTTCATATTTGCTTTACAAATGTTTGAAATAACAATAAAAATGTTCAGAACTGTTGCCAAACTCAAGTAGTAGGTTTGACTGTTACATGCACACACCAAAGCAATGTAAGCTTTTATGCAGCATAAGCATAAGTAAATCATTTGAAACTGTTCCCCATGATATCCTTGTCTCTAAATTGAAGAGACATGGATTTGATGAATGGACCACTTGGTACGTAAGGAATTAGCTGGATGGTTGCACTCAATGAGTTGTAGTTAATGGCTCCGTGTCCAGGTAGATATCAGTAACAAGTGGTGTTCCTCAGGGGTCAGTATTGGGACTGGCGCTGTTTAACATCTTTGTCAGTGACATAGACTTCGAGTGTACCCTCAGAAATTGAGTGCACCCTCAGAAAGTTTGCCAATAACACCAAGCTGTGTGATGCTGTTGACCCGCAGGAGGGAACGGATACCGTCCAGAGGGACCTGGGCAGGCTTGAGAGGTGGGCCTTTGCAAACCTCATGAGGTTCAACATGGCCAAGTGCAAGGTTCTACATCTGGGTCAGGGTAATCCCTCATACTAATACAGGCTGGGTGGAGAATGGACTGAGCAGCCCTGAGGAGAAGGACCTGGGGATGTTTGGATGTTCGCGCAGGGAGGGCAGAGGGTTCCCCCCCCCGCCCATACGAACAACTCCTCTAACAGCAGTCTCCCGTTAGCTAGGCTGCAATGGTTTCCACCAGGCGTGGTGCTCCCTCCAGGAAGTCAGTACACACCCAGACTTACTGCCCGTCCAAAAATGCAGCAGTTCAGGTCACTGGATGCGGGGAGTGTCTGAGCCTGTTGCTGCCTTCGGTGGGAGGCAGAGAAACTGCGTGCGTGAGGTGCAAGCAGGTGGACAACCTGGTCCGCATGGTGGCAGAACTCAAGGAGGAGGTGGAGAGGTTGAGGGCTACCAGGGAGTGCGAGTGGGAGATAGACTGGTGGAGCAACTCCCTGCAGGGCCTCAAGGAGAGGTACGGGGGTGAGACACCCCAAATAGGGGTGGACCCCCTGCCCTGTTGCTGTTGGGCAGAGGGAGGGGACCTGGGAGTTGAGGAGGAATGGAGGCAGGTCCCTGCTCAACCTTGCAGGCGATGCCCTCCCCTTCCAGCCCCGCCTTCCCAGGTGCCCTTATACAACAGATTTGAGGCCATGGAGCTTGAGAGACCCATGGGTGAGGAAGAGGTAGGAAGCCTACCCAGGAGGACGCCTAGGGCAAGGAAGTCAACTCCATGCCTCAAGACTGCCTCCACCAAGAAAGAAAGAAGGGTGATTGTTGTAGGCGACTCCCTTCTCAGGGGAACAGAGGGCCCTACCCGAAGGGAAGTCTGCTGCCTCCCTAGGGGCCAGGATCAGGAACATTGCCAGGAAGCTTCCCAACCTGGTTCACCCCTCTGACTGTTACCCTCTTTTGATAGTCCATGTTGGCAGTGATAACGTTGTAGAGAGAAGCTTCAAGGCTATCAAACAGGACTTTATTGGGCTGGGACGATTAGTAGAGGGAGCAGGAGTACAGGTGGTGTTTTCATCTATCCCTACGGTGGCAGGGAGGGGTACAGAGAGGACACGGAAAGCCCACCTGATAAACACATGGCTCAGAGGCTGGTGCCAACACAGAAATTTTTTTTTTTTTTTTGACCATGGGGCGCCTTACTTGGCACCCGGCCTGATGGCCGCAGATGGGTCCCTATCTCTAAGGGGAAAACGGATCCTAGCCCAGGAGCTGGCAGGGCTCATTGAGAGGGATTTAAACTAGGTAAGAAGTGGGATGGGGCTGAAAAAACGCTTGTTGGAGTTGTGCCAGGGGGAACAATGGCAAGGCTGGGGGAGAAGGCAATGGCCTAACTGAAGTGCATCTACACTAACGCACGCAGCATGGGTAACAAACAGGAGGAGCTGGAAGCCATCGTGCAGCAGGCAGGCTACGACTTGGTTGCCATCATGGAGACGTGGTGGGACCACTCTCACGACTGGAGTGCTGCAATGACTGGCTATAAGCTTTTCAGAAGGGACAGGCAGCACAGAAGGGGTGGTGGTGTGGCTCTCTATATTAGAGAATCTTTTGATGTTGTGGAGCTTGAGGCTGGGAATGACAAGGTTGAGTCCCTTTGGGTTAGGATCAGTGGGAAGGCCAACAAGGCAAGCATCCTGGTGGGGGTCTGTTATAGACTGCCGAACCAGGATGAGGAGACCGATGAGAAGTTCCACAGGCAGCTGACACAAGTTGCAAAATCATCAGCACTTTTTCTCGTGTGGGACTTCAACTTCCCAGACATATCCTGGAAACACAACACAGCCCAGAGAAAGCAATCTAGGAGGTTTCTGGAGAGCGTGGAATATAGCTTCCTGACACAGCTGGTTAGTGAGCCTACAAGGGGTGGTGCCCTGCTAGACCTTCTCTTCACAAACAGAGAAGGACTGGTGGGAGATGTGGTGGTTGGAAGCTGTCTTGGTGACCACGAAATGGTAGAGATCTCTATTCTTGGCAAGGCCAAGAAGGAGACTAGTAAAACTGCTATATTGGACTTCCGGAGGGCTGACTTTGAGCTGCTCAGGACACCAGTTGGTAGAGTCCCTTGGAAGGCGGTTCTGAAGGGCAGAGGAGTCCTGGAAGGCTGGGCGCTCTTCAAGAAGGAAATCTTAATGACACAGGAGCGGTCCATCCCCATGTGCGCAAAGACAAGCCAGCATGGAAGAAGCTCAACTGAGAGTTGCAGCTTCAGCTTAGGAGATAAAAGAGGGTTTATAATATTTGGAAAAAAATGTGGGCCACTCAGGAGGACTATAAGGATGTTGCGAGACAGAGCAGGGACAAAATTAGAAAGGCCAAAGCTCATCTGGAGCTCAATCTGACTACTGCCATTAAAGACAACAAAAAATCTTTTTACAAATACATCAACGCAAAACAGAGGACTAAGGAGAATCTCCATCCTTTACTGGATGCGGGGGGAAACTTAGTTACAAGAGATGAGGAAAAGGCTGAGGTGCTTAATGCCTTCTTTGTCTCAGTTTTTAGTGGCAAAACCAGTTGTTCTCTGGATACCCAGTACCCTGAGCTGGTGGAAGGGCATGGGGAGCAGAATGTGGCCTTCCCTATCCATGAAGAAATGGTTGGCAACCTGCTACGGCACTTGGATGTGCACAAGTTGATGGGGCCGGATGAGATCCACCCGAGGATACTGAGAGAACTGACAGAGGAGCTAGCCAAGCCGCTTTCCTGGCTGTTGGAGGAGGTCCTGGTTGACTGGCGGCTAGCAAACGTGATACCCATCTACAAGAATGGCAGACCCGGGGAACTATAGGCTTTGACCTCACTTCGACCTCAGTGCCAGGGAAACTCATGGAGCAGATTATCTTGAGTATCATCACGCAGCACTTACAGAGCAAGCAGGCGATCAGGCCCAGTCAACATGGGTTTATGAAAGGCAGGTCCTGCTTGATGAACCTGATCTCCTTCTATGACAAAGTGATGCGCTTGGTGGATGAGGGAAAGGCTGTGGATATGGTCTACCCTGACTTCAGTAAGGCTTTTGACACCGTTTCCCACAACATTCTCCTCAAGAAACTGGCTGCTCATGGCTTGGACTGGCATATGTTTCATTCAGTTAGAAACTGGCTGGATAGCCGGGCCCAAAGAGTCATGGTGAATGAAGTCAAATCCAGCTGGAGGCTGGTCACCAGTGCCATCCCCCAGGGTTCAGTACTGAGGCCAGTCCTCTTTAATATCTTTATCGATGATCTGGATGAGAGCATTGAGTGCACCCTCAGTAAGTTTGCAGATGACACCAAGTTAGGTGTGTGTGTCAATCTGCTCGAGGGTAGGAAGTCTCTGCAGGAGGATCTGGATAGGCTGGACTGATGGGATGAGGTCAACTGTATGAAGTTCAACAAGGCCAAGTGCTGGGTCCTGCACCTGGGGCACAACAACCCCAAGCAGAGCTACAGGCTGGGAGATGAGTGGCTGGAAAGCTGCCAGGCAGAGAAGGACCTGGGAGTGATGGTTGATAGTCAGCTGAATATGAGCCAGCAGTGTGCTCAGGTGGCCAAGAAGGCCAACAGCATCCTGGCTTGTATAAGAAGCAGTGTGGCCAGCAGGGCTAGGGAAGTGATTGTCCCCCTGTATTTGGCTCTGGTGAGGCCACACCTCGAGTACTGTGTTCAGTTTTGGGCCCCTCGCTACAAGAAGAACTTGGAGGTGCTCAAGCGAGTCCAGAGAAGGGTGATGAAGCTGGTGAGGGGTCTGGAGAACAAGTCTTACAAGGAGTGGCTGAGGGAGCTGGGCTTGTTCAGCCTGGAGAAGAGGAGGCTCAGGGGCAACCTTATCGCTCTCTACAGGTACCTTAAAGGAGGCTGTAGCGAGGTGGGGGTTGGTCTGTTCTGCCATGTGCCTGCGACAGGACAAGGAGGAATGGGCTAAAGTTGCACCAGGGGAGTTTTAGGTTAGATGTTTGGAAGAACTTCTTTACTGAAAGGGTTGTTAGGCATTGGAACGGGCCGCCCAGGGAAGTGGTTGTCACCATTCCTGGAGGTCTTTAAAAGACGTTTAGATGTAGAGCTTAGGGGTATGGTTTAGTGGAGGACTTGTTAGTGTTAGGTCAGAGGTTGGACTCAATGATCTTGAGGTCTCTTCCAACCTAGAAATTCTGTGATTCTGTGTTATTCTGTGAGAACCTCAACATAGGCCAGAAATGTCTGCTTGCAGCCCGGAAATACAAACATATCCTGGGCTGCATCAAAAGAAGTGTGACCAACAGGTCAAGGGAGGTGATTCTCCCCCTTTACTCTGCTCTCATGAGACCACACCTGGAGCGCTCAGTTCTGGGCAGCCCAGCACAAGACCTGTTGAAGCAAGTCCAGAGGAGGGCCACAAGGATGGTCAGAGGGCTGGAACACCTCTCCTATGAAGACAGGCTGAGGGAGTTGGGGTTGTTCAGCCTGGAGAAGAGAAGGCTACAGGGACACCTTATAGCATCCTTCCAGTACCTAAAGAGGAGGGAAGTACTTCTGGGGAGGGACTCTTTGTCAGACAGTGTAGGGAGAGGACAAGGGGGAATGGGTTTAAAATAAAGAGGGCAGATTCAGATTACATATAAGGAGGAAATAAGTCAATAAGGATCTCATCTTCTAAAAATGCAGTTTTAATTTAAAGGATTTAGACTTTTGCACAAGGTAACATTCCAAAAGTACAAAGGGTTTATTTTTTTGTTATTTGACACTAGGCAGGGTACAAAAGTTATTCTTAACCAGAGAGGAATTGTGATAATGTAAAGTAAAAATAAATAAATAATTAAAATTATACATACATATATATGTGTGTGTTTGTAATGTCAGAGGATTTACAGGAAAAAAAAATTTGAAATTATTAGAGTAAAATATTAGATAGGTTTAAGGAAGGAGGGAAAGGTCAAGTGGAAAGAGTCTACTTCCTGCATGGACAAACAAGCAGCTTCTGGCCAAACTCTAACAGAAAAAAAAAAAAAAAATGAGGCCTACAAAGAGTAAAAGCAAGGATAGATAGCCTGGGTGACAATGTCCAGAGACATTTTTTCAGCAGCCAGGGATCAGATTAGGAAAGCCAAAACCCTGTTAGAATTAAATTTGTCCAGGGACATCAAGAGTAACAAAAAAGCTTCCCTAGCTACATCAACGATAAAAGGAAGTCTAGGGAAAGTGGGGTCCTCTCGGGAAGGAAATGGGAGACCTGGTCACCTGAGATAGGAAGAAAGCTGAGGTACTCAATGACTTTTTTGTCTCAGTATTAACCAGTAAATGCTCTATCCACACTGCCCAAGTCACAGAAGACAAAGCTAGGGACTGAGGGAATGAAGTCCACTGTAGGTGAAGAAAGCTGGAAAGATGCATGGCAGAAAAGGACCTGGGGGTATTGGTTGATAACTGGCTGAATATGAGCCAGCAGTGTGCTCAGGTGGCCAAGAAGGCTAACAGCATCCTAGATTGTATCAGAAATAGTGTGGCCAGCAGGAACAGGGCAGTGATTGCCCCCCTGTACTTGGCTCTGGTGAGGCAGCACCTTTAGTACTCTGTTCAGTTTTGGACCCCTCACTACAAGAAAGACATTGACATTTTGGAGCATGTCCAAAGAAGGGCAACAAAGGTTGGTGAAGGATCTAGTGAACAAGTCTTATGAGGAGCAGTTGAGGGAGCTGGAGTTGTTTAATCTGGATAAAAGGAGACTCAGGAGAGACCTTATTCTCTACAATTACCTTAAAGGAGGCTGTAACGAGGTGTGCATCAGTCTTTTTTCCCAAGCAGTAAGTGATAAGCTAAGAGAAAGTGGCCTTAAGTTGTAACAGGGAAGGTTTAGGATGTACTAGAATGAGTCCAGAGAAGAGTCATGATTGATTATAAAGGGACTGGAGCACCTCTCCTATGAAGACAGGCTGAAGGAGTTAGGGTTGTTCAGCCTGGAGGCTCTGTGGAGACCTTATAACAGTCTTTCAGTACCTACAAAGAGCTTATAGGAAAACTGGGGAGGGACTCTATCAGGAAGTGTAGTGATAAGACAAGGAGTAATGGCTTTAAACTAAAAAAGTGTAAATTTAAATTAGACATTAGGAATAAGTTTTTTTTTTTTTTAACTCTGAGGATGGTGAGGCACTGGCAGAAGTTGCTCAGAGAAGCAGTGGATGCCCCATCCCTGGAAGTGTTCAAGACCAGGCTGGATGAGGCTTGGAGCATCCTGGTCTAGTGGGAGGTGTCCCTGCCCATGGCAGGGGGTTGGAATTAGATGATCTTTGAAGTCCCTACCAAACCAAACCATTCTATGATTCTACTTCCCAAAGTGAAAGAATCTCTACATTTAGTAGTGCTATCCCTTATATATATATTAATAATGCTAAAGATGGTAAACACAATTGAACGATTATCAAAATGCTTCATCCCTCTTTGCATTAGTTAAAACCTGGATTTATGCATCCTGATTCAAGATGTGTCGTTATCCACAACATATTATGAGGCTGCTTCTTTCCTTTGGAAGTGTTAAGTGAGACAGAGATTGTAGCTGTCTTGAGTCCAATGACTGCTGCTGAAAATAAATAAATTAAAAACGGGTAACGTTGTCTGGGGGAAAATAAAAGACCAGCATGTCACAGGCAAGAAGATAGGTTAAGTTGAACATTAATGGATGGTAGATGTGTGGGGAGTGGGTGGCTGAAAGTCCAAACTTAATCCCTGAACTCTCAATTTTTTGTGCTTTCAAGTAGCATTAGCTTGCTACTTGCAAGCTGCAGCTGGTACGGACTATTTGTAAATTTAAGGTGGTACCTGAACTAGGAATAATTGGCAAGGAGAATCCTCCAGTTAGTAGCAGAACATGGGACAGAATGACCAATGTAACACTTGCAGTTCTTCTATCTGTTAACTATTAAGACTGGGAAAAGTAGGGATTAGTGGGTATGGGAAGACTCACATGTGCCCAAAGTAAGGGTTCCTAAAAAGAGGTGGCCTTGGAAAGAGGAAGGGTGTCAATGCCTGAGTGCACTCCCTGTTTCTAATCTGCTCTTAGGGAGGACAGCATGCAGACTTCATCCTTCTTTTTTCTTTTGTAAAAAATATAGCTTATCAATGTTTTCCTGTTATTTTTTTTTATTATTATTTTATTTTATTAAAGTTAATAACACCTACAACCAATTATAGTTGTAGGGACAATACTGAATAGTGGATACTTATAATTTTTTTTTTCTTTTTTAATTTGCATTCTCAGTTAAACTTTTTCACATTTACTTGGAGGATTTCCTCTTTTTTTTTTTTTTTTTTAATTGTCACAGAATCATAATCCCTTTCATTGATCATCCTTATCTTAGGATAACGATGGATGGGATGGATAGAATGGAAAGGATAAAAATGATTTCCAATAAATGTTGAACATTTGAACAACTCTTCTGGAAACAAACTTGGTATAAATTTATCCCAGATGTATTCAATCTGACACCAGTTTTACAAAACCTTACAAAACACTTGAAGTGAAGGTCTGGAGGGTTCAAAAGTGTTACCTCTTGGGAGTTCATTGTGTTACTGTAACTTTGTTTGACATGAGCTCTACACGGAGCTCATAAATCAGTGCAGAAGAGCATGGTGACAGGAGATTTGGGCTTATTTGGTTCACAGAGATAACCCTTTTCCTGTCATTTCACCACCAAAGTAAGTCTTTTCTTTCCTCCCTCCCTCCCTCCTTCCCTCCCTCCTTTCCTCCCTTCCTCCCTTCCTCTCTTCCTCCCTTCCTCCCTTCCCTTCCTTCATTTAAACTCAAAGTGAAGATGAAACAACATTTGTTTTTCAAAGTTCTATATTTGAAAAATATGTTAACTTGTTAAATCTAGAATACTGCTATTCAATATCTTTTTTTTTTTTTTTTAGTTCTGTTACTGTAACAAACTTTATATGTATCATGCAATCTGAAATGTTGCTAATGAAGCAAACCAACTGTGTGGTCTTTGCACTTGATGTTTGCTAGATCTGATTGTATAAATTTCTGAGCAACCTTCTAGTGCTGTTCTATAATGATCTTCAATATCATTTAACTTTAGTTAAATGATATATCATTAAATTTAGCAAAATTTAGTTAAATGAAATATCATTTACCTTTAGCATGTACCCCTAATTATATCAAAACTTCCATGGTACATGTCATCCCAACATTCTACCTCTAACTCAAGCAGGTTAATTCCTCTGTTGTGAAACTAAAAAGATTCAAGGACATTTTTGCTCAAATCTAGGTCATGTAACAGAAACTGAATACCACCCCAAATTGTGCCTAAAGATTTTCCTAGCATGATGAAACAATTGTGTACTCTAGGACTAATAAACTAATGCTGACTCATTAGCCTGATAAGTATTCTGTAAGGGTTCGTGGACTGAGTGGAACAGCAACCCATGCCGTAGAAGAATTAAGAAATGCAAAATGCATAATGGCATGGCATTCAGAACACCTTAAAGACATTTCAGAACTGGTGTTCTTTACCTATCGGTACGGAGTCAGAGAATATTACACACTCCTGAAGACATATGGAAAATTTAGGGGGAAAGTAAAATTGAAAATTCAGTAAAATATTATGTGCATTTTGCAAGGATTTTTTTTTTTTTTTTTTTTGTCTTGGAAGTGCTTACTACTAGCTTTTTCCCAGACAAATAAAACGCTCTTCTGTTTTAGTTTTCTGATTTCTGTGTTTTCTGCGTTGCTTTCTGTGCATGTGTTGCATTGAAATGTGTGTCACCATGCATCATCATATCTATATAAACACATGAAAAATCCTTGTGCTAGTAACCTCAAATAGAGATTTTCCGTGTAAACATAGAAAATGACTTTACCTCATGAATTAAATGCAAATCTATAAAGTAAATATAGTGCAGTTTACATGTATGTCCAAATAATACATTACATGGCACAAGATCTGTTTTCTGTAATTATAATTTCATTTGTCCAGGAGAAGCCACAAAGATGATGAAAGAACAAGAGCACCTCTCTTATGAGGGAAGGCTGAGAGCTGGCACTGTTTAGGCTAGAAAAGAGAAGGCTCAGGGAGATCTCATCGATGTATGTAAATATCTGAAACAAGAATGGAAAGAGGACAGATCTACACTCTTTTCAGTGATGCCCAGGGGGACAAACTGTACAAACTGCAGCACAGGCAGTTACATCTGAACTTAAGGAAACACTTTTTTTTTTTTTTTTCAATGTGACCAAGTGGTGACCAAACACCACTGGAACATGTTGTCTGTAGCAGTTGTTCAATCTCCATGCTTGGAAATATCCAAAATCTGGATGACTCCGCAACTAATCTTTGTCATCAGAGCACAGCAAAATGTGAGTGGAGGGAGTTATATAAGGATTGTTGAGACTTCCAGTTATTTCTCTGGGTTCTTCCCCAGAAGATTCATAAAATATCTGCTTCTATTCAACAAAAAGAGGAACTGAGGATAAGTAAGTGGAACAGTTAAAGTAGCCACTATTTGTGAGGTGAATGCTGACAGAATTATAGAGGTAATATTGTCTGTATCTGGTATATAATTTCACTGCTTTCCAACACCACAAAGAAGCTAGCATGAAGGAACTTTGCAGTCCACTGTCCATATTTCAAAATCCATTTAGGTTATCCAAGATTTTGTTTCTCGCTACTTTTTTTTTTTTTTTTTTTTGGTGTGTGCTATGTGTTTTTTTGTTTTGTTTTGTTTTTATTTGCTTAAAGAAAACATATGCTACTTCATCCACAAAAGATGTGAAAATTTCCTATGCCATGTGCAATGGAAACAGCTCTTATTATTTCTAAGACTCTTGTGACTCATCATATACACACCAAAGGAAATTGTAATTTAAGTTATGTAATGGTTTCAGTAAACCCAAATAACTTTGGGGTCTTATCAGAACACTGCTCACTGATGGCAAGAAGTGAAACACAAGATTCCATTTATTACAATAAAAATTTCCCAGAATCAGGGATAAAAAGACCATGAAGCTAACACTTAACTATGCCTCCATCTTTCTTTGTACTGCTCTTCTCACACTTATTTATGTGTTAGAAAAATATAAACTCTACAGGTATCACCAGATACCTTTGTAAATTTTTTCAGAATTATAAGGATGAAATAGAAATAACAATATAAATGCTCAGGAAATTCAACAAAGCTCTATCAACATCCTCGGGAAAGATAAATAAAACAGAATGTGAGCAATGTGAAGTATATCTTATCTTGCACTTGAAACGTACTGCAAATATTTCAAATATTGGGCAGCTATAGAGAGGTAAGGTTTCTGCAAACTGTAGGGACTATTAATTAACATTTATCTTAGATGGAATGCTATGACTTTACTTCAAACTAAGTACCTAAACTTTGGGAGGAGGAGGTAGATACATAGCGGAGATATCTTTAGTGAAGTTTAACAAAGAAATGATTGTCTGTGAGGTATCAGACTTTTTCTCTCCTTAATTATATTGCTATAAGAGCTGACTTGAAGCAAACTGAAGTTAGAGGAAGTATTTCCACTTGTTTTTGTGGACTTCTGATCTTACTTAACATATTAAAGAATGTTGGTTAAGTAATTGTAAATACTGCTATAGTGATAGCAGTCAGATGAAAATGGAGTCCATTGTTCCTTAACATTCTCTTTTTGAGATCAATGTATTAGAGATAATTTTCACAGCCCATTTGACTAGCTAGACCTTTTCTTCTTTTCTTCTCGGTAACTTTTGTTTTCTCTTTTGTTCTTATGGTGTTGTTATTGTTTATTTGTTTGTTTGTTTCTTCTTGGAAAAATGAGAATATCTTTGAACTTATATTAAAAAAATATGTAACTTTAAATGGTCTCAGAAAACGTTATTAATTGCAGATTTCTTAAATTACTCTGGGAAAACATGCATGTTAATGAGAAAGTTTCTGATGTATGTTCTTAGAAATAATGTTAAGATGAACAAACAAAATGCAAATTAAGACATTTTAAAAGAATCAGGAATATTTATGTATTGTGTTATTTTAATAGAACTTTCAAATAGATTGTGAAGGCAATGTTCCAGAATTCATAGAAAAGAGAGAAGAAAAATCCAGTTATTTTATTAAACAAATTATTTCAAGAATGTTTATGGCCTTGTTTTTCTTTATAATTGAATAAAGCTAAAGATGAAAAACCTGGATACAGTTCAGAATTTCTGACTTTAAAGGGAGTAAGTACTTGATCTGTAACCAGTGAAAATGTTCCCAATTATATGTCCCAGTTTTAACTATAAGAGTTTAAATAGTTATATAACTATATATAACTATATATAGTTATAGGTATAACTATAATCGTTTAAATATTCATCTGAATGTGAATATAACTGTTCTCTTATTTCTCTTAATTTTTTTTCAACACATTTGTAAGTCAGAGGCTGCATTTTTATTTTTAAAGTACCTATATGAACAGGTTAAACAAACAAACGTATATCACTGACAACCAACAGCCTGACACGAGCCATACAATAAGTTCTGTAAACATTTTTTCAGTCCTCTTTTGTTTCCTAAATTTCCTCAGACTGAATAGACTACTGAAAGCCACTCATTCAGTACGGTGGTAGTGTGCAAAAAAGAGGCCAGGATCTATTTGTGAAAAATAATTACCCGATACCAGGGAACCTACTGTTTGCATGTGTGTGTTTAGCCATTAAAAAGTTATTAAAAAGGGTATTATACTAGCAAAACATAGGGCTTCCATTATAGATAGCCTAAAAGAAAAAAAAAAAGAGAAAAAAAAAAAGAGAGGGAGAGACCAAAAGCAGGGCAGGAAACACAACTCATTTGAGAGAGAGCAGGAAAGGAGAGCCTCAGTTTACAAGCACCAACATTAAAAGGTCCCATCATAGGTTTTTATATTTATTTATGAGCTTATACATATGGTCATAATGCCTGACATATATTCTTGCTCTGCAGAGATATTACCTTCTTTTGTTCTCTCGTCTTTGATTATTCTTTCTGTCTTCTTTAGTGAAATGAAACATTAATGAAAACCCCTTGTTCCCAAAGAAAACAATTGTACCCAACATGAGGAGTGCTGTGTAAGGTTCTAAAGTTTAAAATACTCATGTATTTAATTAATTTAATGAAGAATCTTACTGAGATCATTACAACTATTTGCATATACAATGGAAAATATATGGGTGAACAGTAGGAATCTTAGGAATCTTACTTGAATCTCTATTGTATTTAATAGAGGATGGTGATAATTTTTTAGCAAAAACAACAACAACAAAAAAATTATGGTATGGTGGTGGAAACAAACAAAATGTAAGATCAGAAGTGCACAATATTGTATCACTGCTGAGTGCAAGATGAAGAACTGACAGAGGGAAATAACCAAGAAAAAAGTATGTGATTAGAAACCAAACAAAACCAATTACTGTAAATTAAATACTCTTTAGGGAGAAAAATATTTTTCAACCTACCCAGTATAATCATAGATCAGAAAAAACATTGGGAAGAATTTCTGGAAAAAATATGAAGAGGTGTCAATAAATGGAAATGCAATTAAAATATTAATTATTAAAATTAGTAAATATTTTGTTTTCTGCACTTTATTTAGGAAAAAAAGAAAGAAAAAAAAAAAGGTTAATAACTACTTAAGATGCCTCATTTTTTTATTTTTCTTACACCCGAATCCCCATTCCTTTTTCAGAGTGTTATTTTCAGGATTTTTAAAATTACATGACATGAAATAACTTATGTTTCTGATTTTTCATAAAGAGTGGAGTTGTGATCTCACATGCATTTGGTGTGTGTGTATGTGTGTGTATGCATGTAGAATATTGAGTTCAAACATTTTTTTAGTATACTTTAGAAACTTCCTGAAACAAGCCAGGAGGAACTGGAGGAGCCAGAAGGAGCTAGTAGGAGAAAGGATGAGATATTAAAATATTTATTGTTATTTTTACTGCACAGAAAAATATTTCTGTTGTGAATATTCATTAAAACATTGGCTGACACTGAAAGGGCATCATATTTTGTAAGGTGACAGATGGACTGCTAAAGTAAAATTAATGGCACACTTGGAAAAAAAAAATCTTTTCATGCTATTATTACCAGAATATATATATGTAATATATATATAACTATATATAATAATATATAGTTATAATTATAATTATATATATAACTGCAGAAAGGTAGCTGGCCATAGTATTTTGTAAAATACCAGTTGGACAAATGGGTTTGAAAATTTCCAAAGTAAAAATCAATATAAAAAAATAAAATAAAATAAAATAAAATAAAATAAAATAAAATAAAATAAAATAAAATAAAATAAAATAAAATAAAATAAAATAAAATAAGGCAAGTAAACTATATCCAAATTTTATTTTACAGCTCATAGACCAAAACTATTCATTCATCTCATATTACACCTGGCAGCCAGGTCTTTTTTTTTTTTTTTTTTTGATAACTTTTTCTGCCCTACTTATCCATTTCCCCAGTATATTGTTAAATATTAAATTAAAGCATAGCTGAATCCTTGCTTATCATTGAATTTTCCATGGCACTAGCTACTATGGACTTGTCCAGAGCACGAGTCCATGTACAGGAATTACAAGGCGTTCCACAGCATGAGTAACCAAGTGACCTGTAACAACACATACGTTGTCTCCACATGTTTCTGAAATACTTTGTCCAGCTGTCTCAATGCATACATTATGCTGGCAGACAGCTGGCCAGCCTTCTGAGAAGCAAGCCGAAGCACATAGCTGCTCTCTCTTGACCCCTTATATATATTGTGCTACCCTGAAAAACACACCTTGGCATTCAGCTTGCCATTAAGTGAACTCCTGGATGGACAGGCTATTGCTCCCATGCTGAGGGAAAAATGGAAGGATTTCTTATGATAAAATACTGCTAGCAGCACAGCAGAATGGATGGTAAAACACTCACAGTTCAGGACAGGATGAACTGTATTATGTCCATGAATGCTAGGAAAAATTTCAGGAACTAGGATTTGGTTTGATATAATTTTGTGGTGTGGTCCACAGTTTGGAAACTAGAACCCCTAAATTCTGATTTCACCTCTGCCACTCATTGAAGCTTGACAATGGGCCCAATCATGTAATTTAAACAACCTTCTTAAAAAAAAAAAAATAATAAATAATAATTAAATAGAGGAAACTGATGCTACTGACCTGTGTGAGAACTATTTTTTTCAGCACTTTGAGTAGGTAAGGATTTAATAATTTAATTTCACAGTATCAATTCTTTAACTGAGTATAGCATGTCTTTGTTGTACAAGAGGAGGAGACGTCTTTCACCAAACGATAAGAGGCTTTCCTGCATTCATGAACAATGTGTGAGTAGGTCGGTCTGCAGTTGCTTTTATTCAGGGTTGGACAAGGTCCCCTCAGCTTTGAATTCTTCCCTATCTCTACTGCACTAAGTACCTTCAGAGTCAATGTGTCTCAGACACAATTAATTCCTCTTATCCTTTCTCATTTGTTTAAACATATTTTAAATCCATTTATTCCCTTCTCTGATGGCTATATTGAATACATTTATGCTGGCTTCACTTTATATCTTAGCATTTCTGCCATATGAAATAGCCTGCCTGAATTAATCTTTAAACCATGCACTGAGGGCTATATTTTCATTCTTCCACAAATTCTCTGGAGAGAATATATAATATAGTTTCAAATTTCAAATATGATAATGTACAGTGTTCAGTGTTACTGTCCTGTAATTTCCTTAGTGGAGCAGAATGATACTGTTAGGTTTTTATACCTGACTTACCTGCTGACATGGTGTGTCACAGATATGCATCTCAAAGAGTAATGGTTGGATAAAATAAGCTGTTATACAAATAGCTGATATTATATTCATATTAAAAAAAAAAAAAAAGTGTAATTAAAAGACCCCAGAACACTGACTATTCCTATAACATATATGGTTAATTTACTAATACCCTATTTTAAAATTAGAAGTGTTTGAACACAAAATTAGAAATTTTTCTCTGGAAAAAAAAAATAGTAATAATAACAAAAAAAAAAAAAAAAAAAAGAAGAAGTAATAGAGAAAAAGTTAAGGGGAAGTGATTTTGCTGAGAGTGCAACACAAAATAGCTCAACCTATCTAAACAATATTTAATATTGAGCCACATGCTGTGATTTCAAGTGTAATAACTTTTCACCCTTTCATTCATTGTACTACTGACTTGCATCATGAAAAGATGTGCATCTGTAATTTTAATTACAGTCAAGTACAACGCTTACTGAAATCAGTGACTATCTTCCCATTGATTTCAATGATGTTGGATCAGGCCCATCAGGTCCATCTGCGGCTGGACTGATTTTCAAGATGGATTTTAGAAATGTACTAAATTAAAGAAAATAATAATAATAATACAAAAGGCTGTAATTACGTCTCAAGGATGGTAACAATCTACAACATATTTCCCATTGTAGCTGAAGTATATTAACCCCTATAGACTGCAGGTGCTGCCCATTCTGAAAAAAAAAATGTTGATAAAATTCCCGCCTGTTTCTGTAATATCAAACTACAGATGCTTGTAATATATTAAAACTTTGAGCAGTCTTTTTTTTTTTTTTTTTTAAAAAAAAAAGTTTTTTTCTTTAAGCCTTTGTTAGTTTATATTTCTGAATTTGGTTAACAGAGCATGGAAACAGAAAAGGATCAGAAGAAAGAAATAGAATAGCAACACTGACCTAATGAACACATATCTAAAAGAAATCTAAGTGTTTATATTCACAATTTAATGAGCACAAATATATGCATATATTTAATTTTGTAATTTTTGTAAACATAATTTGATTATGATTTCTGATTATGGGGCTGTAAGTCAGAAATACCCTGGCTTGGAAATGGACATGGTGATATATTATATATATATATTAATATTTATAATATTAATATATAACCATGTAGTGGTGATACTGGTAACATAAATTAAAGGTTAACATAGTAAATGATGATTCCAAAACATTTCCACATCTTTCTCATCCTCACTTGTTGAAATAACAGCGATTGCACTATTTTAGTAACACATACACACTTTGCTTATTTTAAGTTAGAAAGAGTTACATGTCCTTGGTTTTGTTCTCTTGATCAGTTTCATTTCTACTTTAATTTCTGAAGAAGAAAGAAATTGGATAATGACCCATGGATAACTAAATTTCTGAAGTAAATCTCAAATTCAAAAATAGAAAGGCAAACAAAAGGACAAATATTGTGGCCTATATGTAAATAAATATGTTTATTTACATATGTTGTCATATTGTGAAAGACAATTTCTGTTATCCAAATGGTCACATCATATAACGGAGAATATTTTTTCACTGTAATTATGCACAGGATGTAAAAGCAACTAACTATGCAGAATGCATCTGGGCAATGTCCAGAATGCACTAAGCATTCTGTTACTGGTATTGCTATAAAAAAATAAATAAATAAATAAAATAAAAAATAAGAGCAAAAAATATTAGAGAAAGCAGATAACTTTGAGATTTCTACAGAAGGAAAGCAGAAAAGGCTGTTTGTTAGTCTCTCATACATTGAAGGGGACTGCATTATCCCTAGACTGTGGACATGTTTTTACTAAGAGCTGAAAACAAAACCTGTTAACAAAGCTAAAATAGTCAGTCATGGCAGGCCCCAGTATTAGGAGCAGTGAGGGGAGTGGTAAGGAGTGGTTAACAGAAGTAGAGCAGCTTAAATTGGATCTTCTATCTGCAAAGATTTGACAGCCCCAAAGTGTGAGTGAGGTATTATCATAGGAAGGGGGAAAGAACCAGCTGTCTTAGCAGTTGCCTCATCAAAGAAGACTGTGACATGGAATTAGTAATGCATGACAATTAGGTATTGTATGCTGCCCTGTTTATGGCTTTGTTAGGACTTTATTTTTTTTTATTTTCTTCCTTTTATGCTGTTATAAAATGTTTATTAAGACAATGGATTTCAATTGAGGAAATTAGCATACTAGGAAAAGTACGTGTATTACATTTTTCTAGGTTTCAGAGAAATTCCAGACAATGCTTTTTTAGTACTACCTTTACGTATGAATCCAGCCCGTGTTGCTAACACTCAAGAAAGCTTTTTTCTGGTTAACCAAACCAGAAATATCTGATATGGAAATCTACTACATTTCAAAAATATATTATCATATCTTTTGAGGCAATACATTATTATTGAGGAGTGAAATATTGTATTTCCTGCTTAGATCAATGAAATATAGGAATCACTTATCTGGATAATACCCCAAATACATCTAGTCCTAAAGCTTACTTTTGACCTGTACTAAATGTTGTAAGGAAGCTGTAGGAGAAAGGACTTGTCTGTTTTAATCTGATAATGTTTTATTTTTATCCCATAGGTGTTATTGATTTAATTTCTTATTCATTTCCTTTGCTGGGTCATATTTTTTTCTTAATTATATGCTATGGATTTATTTTTTTTTAAGACTATTAAGTGACTCTCCTCAGTGCAGTTTTCCATATATTTGACAAGTCTTTTGCTATTCTGTGAACTTGTTGAACTTTGTTATTTCTTAACATTTAAAAAACAAAACAAAACAAAACAAAACATTATTGTTTCTTGTGGGAGACCCTGCATGACAAACAAAGTTGATGTAGGTCCATCAGTTTCCACAGAGACAATAGACTATCCTCTACAGCCTTGCCCATCCTCTTTCTGAAATACCTTACATATTGTTTGCTTTTTAACCATAGCTCACCCAGAGCAGAGGACTACAGAAATAACATGATGTCCTTTTAACATGTGAAGAACTGTATGATATGGTGTGACATAAAGAGATATTAGACACCACAGATATTAAGTAAAGCACCATAAGTGCACCATAATGCACTAGAAGTCTTGCCTTTAGTCTTGCCAATGTATGTATGCATTGCAAAAAGCAAAACACAAAGTATTACTGTTGTCTTAAATTGTTTAAGTGTATTTAAATATTAATCTTTATGGAAACAGTGCTCCACTATCAACATCAAAAAAGGTAATATATGCCTCGATGTACTACTTTTCAGGTGAGACACAAAACTAGAAAATAGACTAGAGTAGACTTAGAAAGAATAGTAGACTATTATACTATATTATAGTAGACTATATTATACTATATTAGTATAATATAGTATAATATATATTAATAGTATATTAATATACTATATAGTATTATAATATATTAATAGTAGACTATATTATACTATATTATAGTAGACTATTATAGTAGACTATAGTAGACTATAGTAGACTATAGACTATATTAGTATAATATAGTAGTATATTATTAGTATAATATATTAGTATATTATACTATATTAGTATAATATAGTATAATATATATTAATAGTATATTAATATACTATATAGTATTATAATATATTAATAGTAGACTATATTATACTATATTATAGTAGACTATTATAGTAGACTATAGTAGACTATAGAAAGTTTAATTTACTTTATGCAGTAAATTAAACTTTATTTTCTCCTGGAAGGTCACGCACAGGATTATTATAACTTTCTCAGGTGTAAACAAGAATACCCCTCATCCTCATTTTAACATATGCTGAATATGTTAAATTCTGTTTTTATATGCAAAGTTTTTTCTAATAAAAAAGTGATTATCGTTGAGAGAAAAAATATAGATAACACAGCTTTAATTTTGAATCGCTGTAGAATAAATATGTTTTCATAATTTTATGATTAGATTATGAGTATCTTCAAAGTAAGTGTGGTGATTAGTTATGATGGAAGAGCATTTTTGAGAAAAGTTATCTCATCAGTTCTACCAACTGTATTCAGAGATATTATTTTTGAAAGTCTTAGTACTTAGAGTAAATTGTATTAGCTTCACAAAAACGTTAAAAATGAACATTAGCTATAATATGGAGAGATTTAAACCACAGAAATAAGACACATACAAGAGCTATTAAATTCTATGTACATCTCTGACAGGAAGAATTATTTCTAATGATAAATTTCCTTATATTTTTTTCCCAGTCACTGATGAATGTTCAAAATACCTGGGGCACTACTGCTTGCCTATGGGATATTTCACACATCCCAAAGTATTGTCACAAATTTTGTCTTTTATTTTACATTTTTAATTTCATAGTTTTAATCTTTTAGTCCAAACCACCAACTGGGCCATCACTCTTAGTGTTTCCTTTCTTCACATTTCCCATATTCAATTTCTATGCTCTTTTTCCCCTTCATTTATCTCATAGTTGTTTGTTTGTTTGTTTGTTTGTGCATTTTTTTCTTCTGTAGTCAACCTGAATTTGATATCAAGACAGTTTAAAATTTTCATGTTCTCTGTAGTAAAGAACAGGACATGCCAGCATTCCTTTTCCCAAATCTACTTAACTGTTAAGAACAATAAAATTGGGGGAAAAAAATATTGCAATGTTGCTAAAAATGTCTATTTTATAATCTCACTAGTTCCACCAACTAGATGCATTCTATGTACATTCATCAAGATGAATTCAAAGCAAGTAATTTTTCAATAAAATGTTAACATAGTGCTCCTCATGTCTAGCAGTTACAGTTGCCATTTAAGAAATAATGGCAAGGATGTGTTATATAAGCTAAACTAAGGTGTTTCACATAAATTTAATAGTCAAACATTATAAGTCCTATCTTGGTGAGTGATTAAAGAATAGATTCCTGCAGTGAAATTTAACAAAGAATTGCTTCAGTTCAAAATGGAAAAGTGTAATATTTAATTGGTCTGGATGCCAGCATATCATATTCATAGCTTTCAAACTGAATATGGTTCTCTAATTCAATACAGATGCTTATAATATGTCATTCAGTGTCTGAGTGATACAATAAACATTTTGCTGGTTAACTAAAAATCTTAATAATTGCTTCACTTATTCATCATGAGCTGATGAATACAGAAATAGTCCTCAGTTTAAACTTGATCTTTCTTTTCCATCATCAGTCATTTGTATTAGATAGCCAAGTGTGTCATAAACATGTCTTTCATTTTGGATGTAAGGTTGCAAAGTTAAGCGATAGGAGTTTCATTAAGAATGTTTATTTCTCTAAATATGCATTAACTGATGAAGTGCTACGTGCATTACTTTTATAGCATATGCTGCAATGACTGAGAAAACACTTAAGTCTATCACTTCTGAGAGAGTCTCTAACAGCAACATTTAGACCACATAGATTCCATCTGTGTTGTGATTTACACAGAATGGAAGTATTAAAAACATATAAGGTACAGTTTGCATTTCTAGTGATATTTAAGGGATGATATTCTGACTTGGTTCTCTTTTCCTGTGACAGAGGTGCGACCACTACATGAAACATGTCCTAGGTGTGGCCGCAGTTCTTAATTTTTTGACAGACCAAGTTCCCAAAGCAGAATAAGAACATGGTTCCCTCCTCCCTCTGGGATACCCAATTTCACTGAGTTGTGGAACTTCCCTTTTCTGTTTTTACTTTTCCTTTGTCCACAACAGTCTTTACTTCCCAACAGCCCAAGTTCAGAAGTTTTGAACAGAAGTTATTGGCATTTTCACACCTGGAGAAAAAGGCTGCCTCAGGATGTGGGAGCTGTACCTTTCCACCCTCTCGAAAAGGCAAAAGTATTGAAGAAATCTTCCCATTTCCAAAATGCATATGTTGACACTTTCATTTTCAGCTGATCTGGAAAGAGATACCTTTGCACACACCTAAGAAAAGACTTAGAGTAATTCTGAATTATGAAAGTGGGGTCAGGTTGTAAAGGTCTGACTCAGATACTTGAATTGTAAAGAAGATAGCCCACCTCTGTTACCATTTTTTTTAGTTGACTAATTATAAATGAGTAATTGTTGCTGCAACCACCTTACAGAGACCATTATACTGAGCAAGCAGTCAAAGAGAGGTATAAGCATCTTGAATCTACACAGCTGGCAGACAGAACAGAGATCTGTACTAAATAAATTTTATACCTGGATTAATTTAACAGGAATGAGATAAATATTCTGGACAAAAATAGGCTACCCAAATATTATTTTTATCCTTAAACCAAAAAGTGTCTTCAGTGCTTTTACTAATGTGCTTGTAAAATTCATGTATGAAGTTATGGACAAAGAAGTGTAATTTTTATCTCATCTTGAAGTCTTTACTTATAAACTGAGCCCAAATATGTGTGCTTTTAATATACTATGGAAATATAAGAGAAATTTTTTAATCCTTGCCAGCAATACTAAACTCTACAGTTTAGGAGAGAAGTGAAGAAAGATCTCCTTTAATGATCCTGTAGATACAAAAATAACATGGAATATTACCCCATCTGAATTACCCAAACAGATTCAAATTACCCAATTTAAAACTTGTTCAGAAGCCAAGTTTAACGTTTCATGTACTATTGTAAGCAGTGCTGTGAGATCTTTTAATGATCAAAGGTGCCTGACTTTGTTTAAATGATTTATTCATAGCATGTCATGCTCCAGCACCATTATAGGTCACAGATGAAGTATCAGTTCACAAAGAAGGCTTTAACTACTAAATTGCTCAGGCTACTTCCTCATCATTTAGATCTTCTTTGTAGACATATAACAGTCTAAGAAATATTAAGCTTGAAATTGTATGATTATGATAAACAATATGTTTAGCAACTTCATTTCTCATAATCTGAGAACTCACAATACTCACTCTATTCTATACAATGGTGAAGTCATCTACAGCTTACATATGGTACAAATATATATTTATGCATAAGTATCAGCAGACGATACAAGCTACCTGCCAGGCTACCTACCATACTTAATATCAGATGCTTCTGACTTTGAAGAAAGTTATAGCTTGCATTTCTGAAATTTATACAAGACCAGGAAACCAAAATTGCTTTTAAAAGAAACTCCATCAAATATCTTATTGTTTGTGATTGAAAGTTAACACAACATCTTTCTTTTAAAATTAGCCAGGTAACTCTAGACAGATTGGATAGACCTACAAGTTTTGGTAATAGTTTGATAGTTTCCAGTGTGAGAAGGTATCAGTGAAAACACTTCAGTTCTAACTACTTGCAGTTTAGCAACATTTAGGTAAAGTGCTAAGGGCTTGTGACATGTCAGTTCCTTTCAGTCATGTCCTTTTCTCACTGTTATTAGCATAATTTAATATCAAAGAAATATTATTTGCAGTATGGACAGACTATGAGATTACAAAAGCTGAAAATAATATTTCATTGTCATTTCGAGAATTTTGTTTCATATGTGGAAATTGATAAGAATCTATATTGATTTTAACATAAATTAGAACAACCTCTTTTATTTTTAATCTGGAGTGTCCAGTGGAGGCAGGTCTTTCATGATCCCTGGCAATTCAAAAACTGCTATTGGCCTGCAGGCAATTGAAGTAGTATTTATGTGGAGAGTTAACAAGCCACAGGGGACCTGGAACATGAGCAAAGGCATAACCATCACAACAAGCCCATGTTTTCTTACAGCTTGCTTGCTGTTGTAGGGTCAAAGGCTGTTAAGCTGTGGTTAGTGAGAGAAATTAGTCATGAAAACGGCATAACACAATGGGGATTTATAATATATGAATCAAATCTGATTTTTCTTTGTTTAAAAGAAGCTGACTTGAAAACAAACAAACAAACAAAAAATTCTTAGCTGTATCCTAGTTGCATAAACCCATGTTAGAGAATGTTTCTATAAATGCATCGTGTTGACAGGTTTCACTTAGAAGACATAACAATCCAAAAGCAAGAATAATAGAGGATTTCAGTGCCCTGAACATTCAATTTCAGTCAGGAAAACAACCACACCTAGTATAAGAAACTACACTGTACTTTTACTTTGAAAGCCACAAACACTTCTAAATGCAAATTTTTCCATGGGGTGGTGCCCACTGTGCAAGACAATGCAGAATTCATCTACAAGACTTAGAACTGTCAAAAGCTCAACAATGATTTAAAACCAGTAATAATTTGAGATATCTGTGTAGCTGCACTACTAATAGAGTGTCACTGAAGTACCTATCTCAAGATGATTCAGGGCCATAAACACCTACATTAAACATGACTAAAGCAAGAAACTTGCTTGTATTTTAAAAGGAGAAATGACAGCTTGAAAAACAAAAGTTGTTACCAGACAGCAGCCTGGCTCTAGTACCATGTCTCAGGTGCTAGAAACTAGGTACTTTCCTCCCTTAGGAGGAAATAATAACATAGCAAATGCAGCAGTGGGGGAATTGCCTCTGCCATTACAACAACTAGGAAACAGCTGGGCTTAAAATAGCAGTTCAAAGCATGATAAGAAATGTCTGTAGAGTTCATTAGGTAATTAGGCAGGTGTCCACCTTCTCCCCCAGTTTCTTAAAGCAGTGGACAGTAAGCAGATCTTTGCTCACTGTGATAATTTTTGCATGTTCCAGAACCTTTTTTGTAGGCTCAACTCGTAAGCTGAGACACAGACACGTTTTTATTAAAGAAAGGTGCACACCAGCTGAAAGGATAACACCTGTGAATTACATTGGATATAATTGTTTAATGTAATTAATAAAAAGGTAGATGGAAGGAGACATCATAAATATCTTCAAATGAATAAAGATTAGTTACCAAAAAAAAAAAAAAGGAATTCAGCTATTCTCCACACTTACTGAGAACAGGGCGTAAAGGCACTTCTAAGGAGACAAGCAAGGAGACTGAGGTTAAACAGAAAGTAATAATAATAATATAATAATATAATAGTACGAATAGGTAAATGTTGAAATAATTTGGTTAGGAAACTTGTTGAACTTCTATTACTGAAATGTTTAAGTCTGGACTTGAATAACGCCATTTGGAAATGACCTGTCATGATATCTCCTAGTTCTATTTTTTGTTAACCTAAATTTAAATACATCCAAGATAGGATAAGTTATATATATTTTTGCAAGGGTTTGTAAATTCACTAATACTGAGTTGAAGATGCAAGATTACATCTTTACATCTCAATCAATTATCTCTTTTTTCTGGATCATAGGTAAGAGCTGTATCTCTGCAACTGGCAAATGCATGTTTGAAAGGTCTTCAGGTACGTAGAAGAAAGCATGTGTCATGATAAGAATCTTCCTTTGCTATCAGTAAAGCTCCAAGTAACAGTACGTATGACTAAATTACACAAGAGAAAGACACTGCACGGAATGAAAGTGGTTCTTTATCATTCTCAGTGGGACTATTCACCACAGGGTATTACAAATCAGAGGGGCAAACTAGGCCATGTACACAAACACAGTTATTTCATATCCTGGAAGTAAGAAGGTAACTTGTGTTTTGTTATAAATTTTTGAACATGACATTACCTATCAAAAGTCTCAGACAAAGTAGTATGTTATAATAGGTGGTTAAAATGAAAAAATATATTTTTTCCCCCTCCTGGGTGGCAAAACCATTTAAAAACTACAATTAGGAATACTTTTTTTTTTTTTTTTTTTTTTTTTTTTTAGTTCATGTTATTTTTATACAAATAATGTTAAGAGAAGATGACTGTGATAATTTCAAATATTTCTTTAGCAGTCTTAATTTATTTATATTTATTTATTTTATTAGTAATATCTTGATAAATAAAATGTTGAGATTATCATCTTAAATGCATTACAGTTGTTACTGTGTTGTGTTATATATATATGTAAATTTTATTCTCAAGAAAAAGAGAGAGGAATGGAAAAAGAACAAAGAGATCAGAAAAAGAAAGCTTTTCTTAAGCATGGAACAAAGTAAACAAGAGGATACATAGTTCAGTATTTCAGAAAAAAAAAAAAAAGAATAAAAAGTATGAAAAATAACTCAATTGAGTAAATAAGACTAGCTTTTCAAGCTTAATATAGCACTG
Organism: Aythya fuligula; assembly: GCF_009819795.1. Taxonomy (NCBI): domain Eukaryota; kingdom Metazoa; phylum Chordata; class Aves; order Anseriformes; family Anatidae; genus Aythya; species Aythya fuligula. The sequence continues at coordinate 11,102,528 of NC_045559.1, forward strand.
AATAAAACTATTAGAGATAGGAACTTATCAATCTATTTTGATTACTTTAAAATAGGTATTTAAATATATAAAATAGGCCAGTGAAACATTCTACATTGTATACAAAATCCTCAGAGTACTCTGAGGTCTCATAGTGTTCATCAGTTTCATCTCTGCAGTTATGCTGGGGAAATTACCTCCATTGCCACATAACTGTAGGAATCTTCCTTCCCTCCTTCTCTCCTTCCTTTTCTTTGCAGATGCAGCATAATAATACCAATTTCATTCTTTAATTCTTGGAAATAATATAACTATAACATAATTACCTTGTGTGATATTAGTTCATTCTAATTGATTCTTGCAAACTGTAGTGGTTAAACATTCATTTTGGTCTCTCTCAAAGATGAGGGCCTCGTGGGTATATCTGAGTTCATGATGTAAATTGAATAACTAAAGTAAATGAACTGAAATTCTTCAGATAAAGTACATTAGGCTTGCAGAGACCTATTCATCAGTATTCATAATTCAAGGGAATAGTTTGTTACAGAGCTAATGAAAAGCTTCTTATCTTTATGCTATATGGATTTACTAAAAGCCTAATAAAGATTGAATATATCTAACTTCCAGCAGTTTATTCAAGGAGCTTTACCATTTATATTATGCAAAATACTATAGTAAGGGGCTACATCACACTTATATCCTTGAGCAGTTGAGCAATTATGAAGAAAATTTATGAGAAATAAAGCTCTTTTGAAATGTAGTGGAACAAACAGAGTTCAAGTTCAGAAGTACTGAAGGAAGGAGTAGGCAGTAGTAATCTTAGATAAGTGACAGTGACACTACCGCACTCTCCAAATTACTTAAAAATTCCCCTTTTGGGGAATAAAGGAAAGGTTTCAGAAAAATGTCATTGTATTTTTAAGACTCTTATTCAATTCTTATTGCTGTATTTAGGGGTGTTGCTATTTCAACTATAAACCTCTGGTTTTAAGGAGATACAACAAAAATCCTTCTGCGCAAAAATTTGCCATGTAATAGATCATCTTAGGAATCCATCTTATTATTTTGGGAGAAAATATTTATTTATATATTTTACAGTAAATAAAAATGAACATGCTATCTTAGCATTTTTGTTCATTTGTTTTGTTTTTTGTTTTTTAAACATCATGAGTTATGATAACATTCTGGTTTCCACTAAAGAAACATCTCATAAGAAATTTGATAGTTAGTTAAACTCGACCATCCATTGTTTGGAATTCAGCCCTTACAAGAATGTTGACATTGATAATCTAAAAATTGATAAATTTCAAACAGATCAACCAGCAATTTTTATTAGAGATAGACTAGTTGTCAGTATGAAGAAGATGTGCTACAGGTGCAGTTTGTATCAGTGGATGACCCTAGACAAGAGGGCAGCAATGAAATGACTAAGAATTAAGACCAGGCCATGACTGCATTGGCTAAGTTTGTACCAGCAACCTGAACACGAGTAGTATTATAGTGCAATAAGACTAAGAGGAAAGATTGCTAGGCACATTGAATAATAGGTTTATTAATCAAAAGAATAATTTTGTTTATTTATTATCTTTTACTGAAGAATTAAGTCTTGTACTAACACCAGACTGAAATAATCAGGAAGGTTGGTGAGAAAGTCTCAACCTGTTGATGTTGTGTTACATTGCCATGTAACACCTATTCCTTGCAACAGGAACAGGAATGCCCATTCCCTGCAGTGCCCTACAGACTCACCTGTAGCAGCTGATATCGAGCCAGGGCTCCACAGGAAAAGCACATCATAATTTCATGAGGGAGACATGTTCCCATCACATAACGCATCATAGAATGAATGTTCCCTTATCACAGTTTCCAAATGCTGGGTATAGCTCACTCCCACCAAAATTAAGACTGCTTCTGTCCCTTCCAATATCAAGAATTTTCTGTCTCAATTTTATAGCTGTAGTTCTATTTGTGACCAGTGAAAATATTGCTGGCATTGTAGAGTATTTCCTTTCTCTGCTATCCTGTTTGATCCGTGCTGTTCTTCAGTCCATTGGCAGAGTTCAGACTCGTTGTTAAATATGCTATTGATTCATCTACATACTCCACAGTGTCCTGGTATTTCCTTTCCTTCCTTTCCTTCTCATTCAAGGAAATGACTCATCTGCCATGAATAACTTCTTAAAGATTATTTTATGACTTATATTTGATATATGAACCTCCTGTAGATTGTTCAAGAAAATTTGGACTGCAGTTTATCTGTTTCATTAGTTATCATGTTATATTTCAAGATCTTCTCATCATAATCTCTTAAATTACCTTGTAGCTGGACATCTGTAATAATCTGTTACATTGTCTGGGCAGCTTGCTAATTAAATACCCAGGAAATACTAAGCTAATTTAAAATGTGAGGTTTAGTGACCATAGTGAGGAATTGGATATATTTATAAAGGCTAGAAATTTGAAGGGGGAAAAAAGTTCAGTCTAGACATGAAAAAAATAACCGGGGAAAATAAGTGTGAAAAGCTATTGCTTAACTCTCAGGGTAGTAAGCATTTGCAGCAGTGTAATTGCTCAGTTACAGTTCAGTGAATGCTAAGTACCTTACAATTTGGCAACTTAACAGGTAAGGTGTTGTTGTAAAATATGCTAATGGAGAGACAACAAACAATTTACAATTGCTATTGTTTTGAGTATTTTATTGTTTTTATTTTGTATATTTTGTATTGTTATGTGTTGAGTGGTATTTGGAGACACGAAGGTAGGCATAATGCTCAGAAATGAATATTCAGATTCATTTCAGTCATATTCTGATGCAAACTTGAAATGCAAATCGATAAAATTAAAACTCACAAAGAAGTAATGAAGTGGATAAGGAAGATTTTGAAGTTCACAGAATCTTGGAATTATAGAATGGTTTGGGTTGGAAGTGATTTTAAAGATCACCTAGTTCCAACTCCACTGCCATGGGACACCTCCCACTAGACCAGGTTGCCCAAAGCCCCATCCAGCCTGGCTTTGAACACTTCCAGGGATGGGACATCCACTGCTTCTCTGGGCAACCTGGTCCCATGCCTCACTGCCCTCAGAATGTCTTCCTTCTATCTAATCCAAATCTATACTCTCTCTTAAAGCCATTACCATTTGTCCTATCACTACACTCACTGACAGAGTGTCTGTCTGGCTTTCCTGTGGAACCCCTGTAGGCTTCTATAAGGTTTCCCCAGAACCTTCTCTTCTCGAGACTGAACTACCCCAACTCCCTCAGCCTGTCTTCATATGAAAGAAGCTCCAGCTAGTTATCTTCATGTCCCTCTTCAGGACTCACACCAACAGATCCATGTCCTTCTTATGCTGGAGACCCCAGAGCTGGATGAAGTATGCAGGTTGTGTCTCAAAAAAGCAGAGTAGAAGGGAAGAATCAACCAGGATACCATTGGCTTTCTGATCTGCAAGCACACATTGCTGGCTCACGTTGAGCTTCCTGTGAAGCAACACGCCCAGGTTTTCCTCAGGGATGCTCTCAATCCATTCTCCACCCATCCTGTCTGTATTTGTGCTTGGGATTGCCCTGGCCCAGATTCAGGACATTGCACTTGGCCTTGTTGAACTTCATGAGGTTCACACCATCCTACTTCTCAGGCCTGTCAATGTCCCTTTGACATCCCTTCCCTCTAGGACATTGACTTTACCACACAGCTTAGTGTTGTCAGCAAAATTGCTGAGTGTGCACTCGGTCCCACTGTTCATGCTACCAACAGAGATGTCAAACAACACCGGTCCCAATAGGAACTGGTCCTGATCATTCAGGAATGCCACTCATCACTGTCTTCCAGTTGGATGTCAAACCATTGACCTCAACCCTTTGAGTGTGACCATCTGGCAATTTCTTATCCACCAAATTTATGTTAATCCATCAAATTTATATCTTTGCAATTTAGAGACAAGTGTATCATGGGGGACAATGTCAAATGTTTTGCACCTGCACCTGTTTTGGAACTGACAGGTCCAGGTAGATGACATCAATTGATATTCTTTCATCCACCAATGTGTAACCCTGTCATAGAAGGCCACCAGATTTGTTAGGCACGATTTGCCTTTAGTGAAACCATGTTGGGTGTCACCAATCACCTCTCTGTTCTCTGTGTGCCTTAGCATGGTTTCCAGGAGGATCTTCTCCATGATCTTGTTGAGCACAGAGGGGAGACTGACTGGCCCGTAATTCTGTGGGTCTTCCTTTTTTCCCTTTTGAAAAATGGCATTCTGCTTCCCCTCTTCCAGTAAGTAAAGGTTTCACCATATTTCTCAAATATGATGGATAGTGGCTTAATAACTTCATCTTCTAGTTCCCTGAGGACCCATATTATTTCATGATGTCCCTTGGACTTGTGCACCTTCAGAGTTCCCTAGATAGTCTGAAATATGATCTCCTACACTGCGCAGTTCTTCATTCCCCTAGTCCCTGCCTTTGTCTTCTGTGACTTGGGCAGTGTGGCTAGAGCATTTGCTGGCTAAGACTGAGGCAAAAAAGTCATTGAGTACCTCAGCTTTCTTCCTATTTCAGGTGACCAGGTCTCCCATTTCATTCCAGAGAGGGCCCACAATCTCCCTAGTCTTCCTTTTATCAATGAAGTACCTATAGAAGCTTGACATATTGCCCTTGATGTCTCTGGCCAGATTTCATTTTATCAGGGATTTAGTTTTCCTATCCTAATCCCTGGCTGCATGGACAGTGTCTCTGTATTCCTCCCAGGCTACCTGTTCTTGTTTCCAGTCTCTGTAGACTTCATATTTTGTGTTTGAGTTTGTCCAGGAGCTCCTTATTCATACACACAGGCCTTCTCACATTTTTACCTGACTTCTGCTTTGTTGGGATGCATTGCTCCTGAGCTTGCAGGAGGTAGTGATCCTTGAATATCAACCAGCTTTCTCAAGCCCCTCTTCCCTCCAGGGCTTTATCCCATAGTACTTTAAGAAACAGATCCTTGAAAAGGTCAAAGTCTGTTCTCCCAAAGTCCAGAGTGGTGAGCTTGCTGTGTTCCCTCCTCACTGTCTTAAGGATTTTGAACTCCACTGGTTCAAGGTCACTGCAGCCAAGGCTGCCCGTGAGTATCACATTCCCCATCAGCCCGTCATTGTTGGTGAGAATGAGGTCCAGCATTGCACATCTCACTGGGGGATGACCTGATGCAGAGGAGCTTGTCAGAGAAGGACATGGGGGTCCTGGTGGACCACAGGTTGTCCATGAGCCAGCAGTGTGCCCTGGTGGCCAAGAAGGCCAACGGGATGCTGGTGTGCATTAAAAGGAACGTGAACAGCAGGTCAAGGGAGGTGATCCTGCCCCTCTACTCTGCCCTGGGCAGGCCTCATCTGGCATACTGTATTCAGTTCTGGGCTTTCCAGTACAAAAAAGACAGGGAGCTCCTGAAAAGAGTCCAGTGGAAGGCCACAAAGATGATACAGGGCCCGGAGCATCTCCCCTATGTGGAAAGGATGAGAGACCTGGGTATCTTCAGCCTTGAGAAAAGAAGACTGTGGGGACATCTTATCAATGTTTATAAATACTTTAAGTGTGGGAGCCAGAGGATATGGCCAACCTCTTTTCAGTGATTTGTGGGGACAGGACAAAGGGCAATATCCAAAAAATGGATCACAGGAAGTTCCACACCAATATGTGAAATAATTTCTTCACAGTGAGGGTGATGGAGCACTGGAATAGGAAGATTGTGGAGTCTCCTCTGGAGATATTCAAGACCTGTCTGGACACCTACCTGGGCAACTTGCTCTAGGGAACCTGCTTTGGCAGGGGGTTGGACCTGATATCTCTCGAGATCCCTTCCAGCCCCTACAATTCTGTGATTCTGTGATCCCCTTGTTGGCTCCTCTATCACTTGAAGATGGAAGTTACCATTGATGTATTTCCAGGAACCCGTTGTATTGCTTATACCCCTCCATGTTGTCCCTACAGCAAGTATTTGGGTGGTTGAAATGGCTTGAGAATGTGGAGCTGTTCCTATCTATAGAGGACTTCATCTGCTCAGTCTTCCTAGTCAGGAGGCCTGTAGTAGACCCCCACTATAATGTCACCTGTTCTTGTCGTCCCCTTAAGCTCTCAGTGAGCTCTCCTGAACCATAACCTCATCCATCCCTAGGCAGAACTCCATGCACTCTAGCTTCTCATTAACATAGAAGGCAACACCCTCTGCCTGTTCTTCCTCAATAAACCATACTCTTTCATTCCACTACTCCAGTCATATGAGCCATCCCACCACTTCTTGGCATCCTGCGGTGATGCCAATAATATCATAGTCCTACAAGTGTGCACATGTTTATTGTTTATTCTTGTTCATGTATTAAACATTTATTTTTGCATTTCAATAGTAAAGTAGAATAATAATTACAAATGACATTAAGCCACAAATACTGTATGTAAATTTCCAAAGCGAGAACTAATATATACCTGAAAAGAGATCTGGAAATATTGTAACTAGATAGTGTTAAAGATTCACTTAAATTTAGAGCTGCAAGTCAGCCGCTGAGATCTAGGTCTTTGAACTGACTGAGCTCTTCAGGAATGTTTGATTTCTTTTGTTTGTTTGTTCTTGTTTCCTTATTTCATGGTTCTGTTAAATTATATTTAACTTACACAAATATTGTGGGACTTAAAAGTGGGGTCATGAGTTCCACCTGATTTTCTTTTAGAGATGTGAATACAAATTTTTGATCCTCTGTAAATGACCATCAGCATTCAGAGGTACCTGAACTCGACCTCTCCCCTGATGGTCTTTGTTCTAACTAGCATAGGTCAAGTGTTTGTTTACATTGCATGGCCATACAGAAAATTCTTTGGAATTCAGGTTTGTGCCCCACTTCTGAATAATGAAAAAGCTGGACAGAAATGCAATACCTATTTTTTTTAGGTTATCCTGTAACCCAGAGGGAGGGGCAAGCTGTTTTTGTTTTTGTTTTTGTTTTGTGGTTTCTGAGGCTTCAGAACCTATATTCTAAACATATCATAGAATCATAGAATCATAGAATATCCCGAGTTGGAAGGGACCCGTAAGGAACATCAAGACCAACTCCTGGCACTGCACAGGTCTACCCAAAAGTTTAGACCATGTGACTAAGTGCACAGTTCAATCGCTTCTTAAATTCAGACAGGCTTGGTACAGTGACTACTTCACTGGGGAGCCTGTTCCAGTGTGTGACTACCCTCTCAGTGAAGAACCTCTTCCTGATGTCCAGCCTGAACCTCCCCTGCCTCAGCTTAACACCATTCCCACAGGTCCTATCACTGGTGATTACGGAGAACAGGTCACCTGCTTCTCCACTCCCCCTCGCGAGGAAGTTTTAGACTGCAGTGAGGTCCCCCCTCAGCCTCCTCTTTTCCACACTGAACAGGTCCAGTGCCCTCAGCCACTCCTCATACATCTTCCCCTCTAGGCCCTTCACCAGCTTTGTTGCCCTCCTCTGGACACTCTCCAACAGTTTAATGTCCTTTTTGTACTGTGGTGTCCAGAACTGCACACAGTACTCGAGGTGAGGCCACACCAGCACTGAGTAGAGTGGGACAATCACTTCCCTCGACCGACTAGCAATCCCAAGCTTGATGCATCCCAGGATACGGTTGGCCCTCCTGGGTGGGCATACTGTTGGATCATATTCAACTTGAATTTAAGTAAAATATTAAACTCTTTTTAAGAAATGAAAAATAATCTTCAAAAATTTTGCTTTTTCTTTCTTTTGAATTTCTGTTAAAGATGCTGGTACAGAAAGGACAAAATTATAAATTCTGACACATATCAATCATTTATTTATATAACTGGGATCACTGGCTTCTATATCAGTGTCAAGAATGAGACAAGGCAGATGATATGAGAATGTCCTGATTTCAGTTAGAACAGAGTTAATTTTCTTCCTAGAAGCTGGTAGAATGCTATGTTTTGGCCTAGGCTGAGAAGGGTGCTGATAACACCCTGATGTTTTAATTGTTGCAGAGCAGTGCTTATACTAAGCCAAGGACATCTCAGCTTCTTGCTCTGTCCTGCCAATGGGCAGGCTGGGGGTGCAGCAAGAGCTGGGAGGGAACAGACCCAGGACAGGTGACCCAAACTAGCCAAAGGGGTATTCCATACCATCTGATGTCATGCTAAACAATATATAGGAGTGGCTAGCCGGGGGAGGGGTCCGGACTGCTTGGGGTTAGGCTGGGCATCGGTCAGCGGGTGCTGAGCAATTGCATTGTGCATCACTTGTTTGTACACATTATTAGTAGTACTATTATCATCATTGTTATTATTATTATTGTTGTTATTATTATTGTTGTTATTATTATTTTCCTGTCTTATTAAACTGTCTTTATCTCATCTCACAGGCTTCACTTTCCCATTTCTCTCCCCCATCCCAGAGAGGGAGGGGGGAGGGTGAGCGAATGGCTGTGTGGTGTTTAGCTGCTGGCTGGGTTAAACCATGACAGAGATAAATTATTTTTTTAGTTTTCTCTTTGTTTAATTTTGCAGTATTCAGAGTAAAGTGATCTTCTGCAACGGTAGTTCAGAATCCTCTTACTACTCAGTGTGTTAGATACCTATAATTATTATTTTTCCTTTTAATGCAAAAGGTCTTACATTTGCCAGTATTACATTTCCTTTATATCTGTCATTATTCCATTTACGAAACAGATTCCTTTGAAATTTAACTGTAAAAGGCTCGATACTTGTCTGTTTCTGTCCCTCTCCTCCTCCCTACATACTCAAACTATTGAAAGCTTAACAAGTAATCAAAATTAAAAGTAGTAAAGAACCAACTGCTGTACTCAACAGGACAACACTCTATTATCTTTCACATCTAATCATAATATGTTGCAGAATCACAGAATGGCTCAGGTTGGAAGGGACCTTAAAAATCACCTAATTCCACCTTCCCTGCCATAGGCAGGTATACCACCCACTAGATCAGGTTGGCCTTGTATAAGTGTTTGGTCTTGTTTCATTTTGCTTTTTAAGGCAGGACTTCATGATTGATGTTTTCCATGTGAATCAATTACAAGGTATCTGAAAGTTCAAAAGTTATCAGTTTCAGCACAACTGTTAAAACTCACTTTCTGTAACCTAACTGATGAATGGCTATAAATGATTCTGTAAGTCACATTCTGGTAAGTCACAACAGGATTTATATAGGCATACACGTGGGAAGAGACATATCTTGCCTCCTATGTACTGATATGCAGCAACTGTAATATACCATGCAAGCACAGTACTCTGAAAAGACAAGGAATATGAGACAGAAGATCCAAAGTGGATGTCTGAATCAAGTACTCCTGAGTTTGTACTGACAACATACAAACTCTTGAGAAGGTAACTTTGCTAAATGTATCCGTCACTTTTTCTTTATTTCCAATATCTATTCTGCATAAACATAAACAAAGTGATTAAATAAGACTTTTTGTGAGTAAACTAGAAAATAAAGATTTTATTTGTGCAAAAAGACAAGTTTGTCCTTGGCACAGATTAAATAATAATAATAATAATAATAATAATAATAATTATAATTATAATTGTTATTATTATTATTATTAATTATTATTATTATTATTATTGTTATTATATTATTAATAATAATATTAATATTATATTATTAGTAGTATTAGTATTGTTATTGTTATTATTGTTATTATTATTATTATTATTATTATCTTTCTTAGATTTCCAAATGATGTAACAAAATCAGCTTATATTTTATCCAGGAGTAAAAAATGTTATTTTACAATGTTTTTAACTTTCAAGGCTATCAGTATTCCTTAAAGTGTTACCACCAAGTTATAATATACAATACTGACTCTACTAATGTTATTAAAAGAAATTCATGGAGCATAAACACACTCTGAATCAGAATCCTACTGCTTTACATCAAAGGATAGCTTGAAGTTTTAATAGTTTTAATACAGTAGAGTGTGTAAGTGCCTAGTTGCATAAACCAAGTTAGCATGCTTTGTCCACATGTTGCATTCCTCTGATATTTTGGCTGATCTTCTGTTACTAAAATGCCTTCCAGATGCCATCATTGCTATTGCAGATTTAATCCAAGTTTAGAATACCTTAACACAAAACAAAACAAAACAATAATAATAAAACTAAAGTAAATTCTTTGGGGGGTTGGGTAATCACTTCAAAATGTTGTTTAAGCCTCTGTCCCACATTTATACTTCTGTGATAAAATAACATTAATAATTAATAATTATAATAATAATTATAAGAATAATAATGATCTAAGAAACAGAAGAACAGCTTTATCAGGATTTTATGATGCTTTCGTATGTGTTATTATTTTGTGATTGAATAGACCTCCTTCAGACCACTGAAAAATAGAGATCTTATAATTCTGATTTATTCAGAATTGTACTGTGGTGTCCAGGAGAAGATAAAGTTATAAAAAGTTGCATTTCCTTATAATGGAAATTAAATAAAGAATAGCATTTATTCTTATTTTTTTCCTTAGACAATAAAATAAATGTAGTGCCTTTCAGATGCTATTTTATTTTCAGTCCTATAAGCTGCATTTGCAGCTAACCTTAACCAGAATATTAGGTTGATAATATATCAAAACGGTGTTGTCAGAATGCAGTAAGACTGATGCTGACACTTGGAAAGAGATGAGTAATCCCAGATGTATTTATTCTCAAATGAAGTCAAAGAAATACAAGTAAATATGTTATATATAGAGAGAGAGACTTTTTAAAGGAATGATAGAATCATTTCACCCATGCAGAATATATTACAATGTTTGTATACATTCTTTAAGGCTTGCTACTCGTATAAAATAGTAACATTTTTATGAATAGGAGTTACTCAGAAAATATTCTCCTGTGTATAAAGGATAAGGCGTGTATTTTCAAAGTGTATTTGAAAATGTCCCAAATTGTACTGATGAGGCTAATTTCTGTATCAAAGTGCTACATAAAAGAATCAAAACTGTTTACTGTGAAGCAAAGAAATGTTCTCAAAAATGTTCTATTTTATTACTGCAATACAACATAGTTATCCTTCCTCTGTGTGATCATGGTTACATGAAAGGTTACATTATTTTTTATTGAACAGATAGGAAATTACTGCTTTCTGTCCTAAACCTAAAAGACTGAAGACCACACAGATTCAACTCTACAGGGCTAACTTGGGTCATACATGATATAAACAAGTAGAATCTGTACAGAAATCCTAATATTTGAGTTATGTAAGTAAATGGCTCAGATGACTCAGATGGCACCACAGTATTTTACATCAGGCCAGGTAAACAAAGAGAGATACATGGTTTCAGTATTCTTATTTTGTCAAAGGGAGATAAAAGAAAAAAAAAAAAAAAAAAAAAAAAAAAGGACACAAAACCATTTGTTTAGGGAAAAGTACATGAACTGTTAAGTATAGAAAGCCTACCACATTGCTGCAGCTCAATTCATCCAAGCATGATAACTGTCCTCCTTGTCTCACACTTTTCTGTAATATAATGATGGTTAAGTCATCTCTTCATAATGTACTAAGCATCATAATTCTACAGGGAGGAAGCAAAGCAACTTATGGTCTGAAATTCAAATTTAAACCTAACAAGTGTTACTGTGAAAGTCACACATGTACAAAGCCTGGACTGGGTCCATAGTGACAGTGAAGGGGATACTGATAGGTTTGTGTCTGCAATGTAATTATTCCAAGATGCCCTTCTGTGCATGATATATAATGTGGTTAGAATGGGAGGGGGGGAAGAAATATATATATTTTTTTAATTGGCAGTTCTTGTCAATATTATGCTTCAGCCCATAAAGGACCTGATTCTAATCTTTGGTGCCTGTGATAATACCTTAATATAAATTGTATTTGTTATGCATCCACAGTGACTTCATTATGCAAATGGATAAACTCTGCTTGCAGCTCTTCTGTTTAGATGTAGTTTTGGACTTGACCAGAACTTGGTGGAATCTTATCAGTTTGCAGTTTTTTCAACTCTTCTGTCACATACACACATGCAAACACATGTAAGCAGTATCTTTTCTTAGAACAAACGAAACATCTCCCCTTTATCTCTTTGAAGTTTTAAAAATAATGACCAACTGAAAAGCAAGTTTAACCCATTTGAGATTAAACCTAAATTTCTGTTTTTAATTGTACTCTGAATATAGTAACACATAAATATTTATATTTCTTGATCAAAGTGGAAGCTACTAAGTATGAAAATCCTTTAAGTGTTTTTTCTTTCCCCTTTGTTTGTTTTTAAAAAAAACTTTGCAAAAAACCTTCTCAGGTAATCAAAGCTTATGTTTTTATTATGAGACATAACGAGAGAATATGGATATCTTTTTGTATATTAAGAGGCTTCCAGACGTTTTATTAACTAAGATGAACAGTGACAGTGAAGGGCATGCTGACAGCCTGTAATGTAATTAATACAGATTATTATAATTAATACATATATATATTTTCTTGAAAGTAGTGAATATGTAAACCGAGAATTAAATCTAACCAGTTTTTCGAAGTGACTGATCCTAATTAATTTTGCTTTTCAGATCCTAATTTAGTGACAGCAGGATTTTTTTCCACACCAGTAAATGAATGACAGTTCAGGGAACCTATAAAAGAGTATGGGCTCATGTCACTGCAAAACTTTATTTTCAGCTACGAGAGCACTGGTCAAATTAATAGCCATTGTGATTTTTATAATTATTAATATTTTTAGATTTAACTAGTAAGATAAATGACATGCTTGACATATAATGACATGCTTGAATTATTAGCTTTGGATTAATTTTAAGAGATTTATTCTTGCACTGCTCAAGTAAATAGAAGCCCAGACAATGACATTACATTTTTGGGTTTAAGATCAAGTTCAAATAGCATTCAACATTTTTATTTTTTTCTTGATCATGTGTGCCTTTGGCTGGCAATGGTATCTGATGTGGAAAGGTTGTACTTAAAAAAAAACAAAAAAAAAAAGTCAACAGAAAAAAAAAAAAGCCCCTTTTTTATCTTACAATACCTATGAAGTAGCTTTAATTTTATTTAATGGGTCACAAAATGTGTCTCATTATCTCTGTTTTACAGTTCAGACAACAAAAACACAGCAATGAAAAAGATCAATAATACATGTGAGAAACATAAGCTTGTTCCTCTCCTATGGCTAGAATAATGTCTATTAATGTGAGAGATCTTTATGATTTTACATAAATGTATTTTAGAAATACTCTTCTCTTTCTCTCTTTTTTTTTTTTTTTTTTTTTTTTTCTACTGAGGTGTTCTAAATAGTACTTTAAAGGTGTCACAGTCTCTGAAAATAAGGATTGAAAAGTCTGATTCGAACAAGGGGAGTTGACAGTTCCTAACTGTAGCTTATAATTATGATCTTTTCACACTCCGAAGCCATATATTTAAAAGAAGGTAATGCTCAATTTATGTTTGAGATGAAGCCATTTTCTTAGCACAACAAGCCAGGAGGCAGTTTACTCCTGGTTGTAAATAAGGTGCTATAAGAAATGGTTTCTCAAGCAAGAGATCAAATTCTGTGGTGCCCTAAATATACTACAGATCATTGCACTGGCAGACCAAGGTTACTTTAGATAAACAACCCTGCCTAAAATGAGATTTGTTCCTGTCTTACAAAAGTGTTTTATTTATTGCTGGAACAGTTTGTTACTGGAAAAAAACATGGCTGAGGCAAAGTCATTAATCTAAAGAGAAGGCTCTTTTATGGTCCAAAGTTATGGCACTGTTTATTGAAAAATGCTGAAAACTCCATTGAATGTTCCAGCTGAGTCTATTCCTGGCAGATTTGCTCTGTTTATACAGTTTTGGCATCACCAGAAGCATCAAGACCAAACCATGTGATTGGCTCTGTTTCATAGTTCTTACTGTTCTCTTTCGTCCCTTACCTGACAGGTGAAACCTGTAAGACAGTGAACCTCAGGAGCCTTTCTGTCATGCAACAACCTATATACACTGCCATTCATGCTCCAGACATCCTAGTATTTACCATCTTGAGTCTGTTAATACATATTGCAAAGCATGCCATCAAACAGTGTCCATTTACCAGGAAAACAAGCTCTCAAGGAAAAAAGGCTGGTTTTCTGTCTACTGAAGGAATACCTTGGAACCTACAGGTCTGAAAAGACTTATCCCAACAAGGACATGCAGTTGTAAACATGAATAACAAACAGGATCAACAGGTCCATAATAGACTGAACATCACTGATGTAAGAACATGAAAGGTATACCAAGTCAACCTGGGGAATATGAAGGAGGAAGAGGGATCTCTAAGTATCAGGTCATCCAGAAGGTCTTTAGCTAGGTGCTCATCAATTATGTTCATACCCTCAGTAGTAGAAAGAAGAAATGTCAGAATGCCAAAATGAGCAGAAAATAATGATGAAATATTTGGCACATACTGATAGCTCTGAGGGTTTTTACTAGAGCACTGACTTATGACCATGTCAAGATACTAACGGATATGATCAGCTCTGCTAGTCAAAAGTCATCTCCATTATTAAACGATCCTCCTTTTGTTTCCACAAAACACTTAGCAACACAACCAAGACTTATTCACCTCCCAGGGCTGATCGAAGGGTCTTCTACGGTATTGCCACCAGTGTCATCCAAGGGAAGATAGGGAATGCTAATAAGTTTTTTTTCACATCACCTTATCTTGTGACAATTGAAAAAGGGATTCCAAAGCAAGAGTTGGACATACTTCTTGAACACTGACTACATAAGAGGAGACAAAGGAAGATATAGTCTCAAACATCAGTCTAGCATCAAGGTCTTCTGCAAAGGATTGTGCATGGCATAATTATGTGGCAAAGCCACTGATGTGACGCTTTAAGAGGAAGTATCTCAGCCACATTTCAGGAGACTGAGCAAACAGAAATTAGCATGTGGAAATTCATCCTGTAGAAAATCTGTTCCAGTCCTCATAAGACAGAAGATTTCTTGTGAAAGGAGGGCAAATGCCAAGGAACTGCAGTGATTCATCCAACTTGCTTAAATGTTTGCACTTGAAGTGTGAGGAAGAAGGAGGGCTTGTAAACACCATAAATTCTAGGAAGTAAGAATTCAACTGTCAGCGTTAGAGGTGGGTCCAATTTTTGGGGGGCCGCAGGTGACTTTGAGTATTCCAAAGATTTTCTGCAGGCAGGCTAAGTGAATTAGTTGGCTTTACAGCTATAGATAAGGGGAATCATCTGGTCATCAGAGTCACCGCCTCAGCAGCACAGTTAGCACCCATGGAGATGAGGAAGGTTTTGGACTTAATTTTGTTTTACTGTATAGTACAAAATGCTTTAATTCTCAGGTGCATTGAAGGACCAAGACAGAATTTGCCCTGTCTTTACATTCTCTTTTTGTAACCTGCCATACCCTAAAGACTTCTGGGTACATTTATCTGAATGGAATATGATGTTTTAGATGGGTAGAGCAGGCAAGAGCAAAATGAAACATGGTTACATACCAAGGCTTTATGCCTGACTTGATCTTAAAAAAAACTTGGCTTTCCTGTTATATTTGGACTGCATTTAATGTACACTGTCTACAGAAAAAAGGACTGAACTACATGTAAATATTGTTTCTCTTTCAAAAAATATTTCAAAACATTAAAAAGTCCCTGTTTTGCAATGTGGGCTGATTTGTAAAATTTACTTTTTGTCAGCAGCCTCACTATGTGAGGCCAATAAAGTTTGCTTGTATTTGACAATGGAAAAAAGCTTTTGTATTTGATGACAGGAAAGTATTATAGTAAATTATAACACATGCTTGTTCTTTTGACTCCATGTTTCCTGGGAAGGAAATCTCTTAGTGCTGTAGTGAACTATATTACTCTAACTGATAACTGATTAGTCAGTAATCATATCAAAATAATTAGTTTATTAGTTGATGCAGAAATCCAAGTCCTGTTTAGAGAAGGGAAATCAAAGACATGCTTTAGCAAAGAAAAGTAAAATACATAATTAGAAAGGACTGGTTGGCAGCATGATTTAAGAATGGAGCAAGAAGGAATTTCACTATTCTGATTAACTTACATTACAGGAAATGCAGGAATGTTTTATCTTATGGATAACTGGTGTCCCAAAAAAGATGTAATCAAATGAAGTTCCTTTCTTTTTAGAGTACGCATTCTTATATCCCAAAATACCACTTCAGAGTACTTTAATAATCTTCCTAGTCAACCTGCCATGACAGAGGCAAAAGATCAAAAGTGAGAAAAATTGTCAGTTCTATGGAGGTTATGTCTACCTTATAAAACATGCATTCATTTACTACCTCTACTTTTAGAATAAATGAGTTATTATGTAAATAAGGGAAGAATATTTAACTTCAGTTCATAGGGCTGCCATACAGCCTTAGTGTAAAAATCAAGTTTACTGACATAGAAAAAAAAATATTTTTAATTTGTTGCTCTATAACATTTAACACTTTCCATATACACTTTTATAAATTTGGAAAAGTACATATCATCCCCTAATTCACACATTCTTTCATTTTCAGTGTCAGATGTTTACCACTACAACTTTAATGATGTGACAGAAATGATTGGTGTATCATTACTGTTGGGAAGTGAAAGTCAAAAAAAAAAAAAAAGATTTTAAACAAGAGAATACTTGACTGTCTGAATATACGTATTTAGTGTATTAACATGAGTTACTTTCATACTGTTTCATTCATTTAGTCAAAAACTCTTAACTGAATTTGAATCTTTCCCAGGCAATGGTCTTCTTTTGGATCTATATGACTGTTGTATCGGCTAACTGCATAATTTTCTTAAATATATATTTTCTGTGATGCAATATTATTGGTCTTACCAGGAATATAAGTTTGTTCTTCTTTTGGTCCATATTCTTTAATCAGTCCAAGTCAGTAGTTTATATATGTTATGACACAGATCTCAGGGCACTGTAACATAAAAACTTTCTAAACTCAAGAGCTGGCTTCAAAACAAGGAATGCAAATATAGCTAACACTTGGAAAACTCAGTTCTACCATAAATCAGATGCAAAAGCTGAAGACCCCAAACTTTGCTTGGGTATATGGAAAGTCTCTTGTACCTCTGAATCAGGTTGAGCTATCAAAATCCCATCACTCTCTATTAACCGTATAGAACATTATGATGATACAAATAAATAACATTTGCTATTCAGGAAGATATAGAAAGATATACTGTCATGCAATATTACCCTCTTTGGAGCTTTGCTCATTTATCTGTGACAAAAAAAAAAAAAAAAAAAAAGAGGTAAGGATTCACCTAACAGCAAGAAGTTTTACCTATGTCTTTCAAACGTCATCTATTTGGAGACCATTTCAATCCTGACTTGATTTTGTGCTGGGTACTGAATAGACAGTAGTGTATAGAAAAGTTCTGCTAAGTCCTCATCAATTTCTCTGTCTGATTAAGAAAGAATAAAAGAAACACCTTTGCTTACTTTTTTTACTCTTCTAACTGTAGCTTTTATCCCAGTAAAATACAAACACATGTAGGTGACCACAGTGAACAATTTATGTGTTCTGTGCACATAACACATTTTACAAATAAAGTAAAATACTGGTACATTTTTTTTAAGAAAGCAGTCTTCGCATGGAAAAAAAGAAAAAAAAATAGAAAAGAAAAAAAAGAAATAAAAGAAAAATAAAGAGGAAACAAAACCTTATTTACAGATAACCAGAGGTATTTGGGGCCTTTAGAATTAGAAATAAAGCTAACAATAAACCAGCTCCATACATTCTCAGCAAAAAAGTGGAGTAGCAAAAAGGATGTATTTCAAGTCTGCAATCTGTTATAATCTGTTATACGATTTTATTAATTTATCTTGCTATAATGCCTTTGGGACTGAAATTCATAGCTTCTTCATCTTTTTACTTTTTACTTTTTACTTTTTATTTTTTTAAATATTTTCCTAGAATTAACATTTCTGCAGCACCATAGCTAGCAAGAGGAGAAAAAACAAACAAACAAACAAACAAACAAAAACTTACTAATGAATACTAAGAATTACTTAGCAAAATCCTCAGGATTTATTTCAAATATTGAGAACAAATGCATATTTAACAGAATATCAGACTGTCCTGGTTTCAGCTGGCATAGAATTAATTTTCTTCCTTGTAGCTTGTATGTTGCTGTGTTTTGAATTTAGGATGAGAATAATGCTGATAAAAACCTGATGTTTTAGTTGTTGCAGATCAGGGCTTACCCAGAGCCAAGGACTTTTCAGCTTCTAGTGCTGCCCTGCCAGTGAGGGGGCAGGGGGTGCACAAGGAGCTGGGAGGGTACAGAACCAGGACAGGTGACCCAGACTGGCCAAAGGCAGTTTCCATACCTTATGGCATTATGCTCAGTAATAAAACTGTGGAGGGATTGTTTAAGGAAGGGTAGCTGCTGTTTGGGGCATCGGCCAGCTGGTGGTAAGCAATTGCATAATGTATAACTTGTATTGTATGTGCCTTTCTCTTTATTACTATTATTATTGTTGTTGTTATTCCCTTCCTTCTCTGTCCTATTAAACTGTCTTTATCTCAGCCCATGAGTTTTACCTTTTTTTCTGATTCTCTTTCCTATCCCACTGGGCTAGGTAGGATGGCTGTGTGGTAAAAGGCTGTGTGGTGCTTAGCTGCCTGCTGTGTTAAACCACAACATAGACTATTATATCAAAGTTTCTGGAGATTAATATACAATAATTCATTGATAACCACAGCCTTGTTGTCTGTAACACAGATGGAATTAAAGGCACAGAAACATCTGGATTAGTTTAATCATTTCTCAGTTATAACAAGGAATGAAAGAGACAACTAAGTTGATTTTTGTTGTTTATGAACATCTGGAGTTTCTGACCATTCTCGCTGTAAATAATATTGGATCCAAAATATTTCACATTCTGCATATTAAAATAATATATCCAAAGATCAAAAGAGAATATCTAAAAAACAATAACAATAAAAACACTGACATTAGGAAAGAATTAACTTTTTAAAAAAGAAATGAGCTTAGCTTCTTGTCTAGTTCAAGATACATGTAGCCAAAAGATACATATAATACCAGTGATGATAAGACTGGTTAAAAATTGTTCACCCAAAGATTTACACTATTTCTTAGTAGAATTCTGATGTTTTGATAATGAATATTTTTGTGGGATTCCCCACAAATAAGAAAGATAATTTCATTGTTATTTCCTCCATAGAAAAGATGAACTTTTAAGTGGTAGGAAGTGTTAATTATCTTTAATAATGATCTGAACTGTATTAGCATTAGGAAGATTAACATATTTGATCTCTGAATGACTGGGATGATCAAAGTTGCTGCTGGAATACTTTGAATTATAAAATTATTTAGGACTACTTGTCTCCATACCTCCTGCCATTTATCTCACTAAAAACAGGATCTAAATACAAGCATCAGTCTGAAAAGCTCCAAATTTTCCTCTCCCTGTTTTTTTTTTTTTTGTTTGTTTTTTTTTGGTTTTTTTTTTTTTTCTCTTCAATCAAGATTACTGAAATTTGAATATCTTCTTTCCCTAAGACATCTTCTTAAATGTAGAGATAAGCCTGCTGCATTTAGTTTTGGACTTGACTTGTTATGTCTTTCTTGATAACCTGGGACATAGTTTAGTAATGGGATTTTGTAGGCTGTGTTGATGGTTGGACTCAGTGATGTTAAAGGTCTTTTCCAACCTATTTGATTCTATGATTATACAATAACTGTCCAGTAAGTCCATATTTAGGATTTTCTGTTTTTTGGCAGAAGCAGATATGAAGGAACACATTCCATATACATTATGCCTGTCTCTGGTAAGAAATCCTCAGTGAGGGAAAATGCTATGTTTTAGGTGTAACATATCCAATTAAAATGTATGGAAACAAATCTTTGTGATGTTTTCTATTTATTTTATTTATTTCATTTGAGCAGAGTAAATAGGTCCTGAACATTTTTACTTCAGCCAGCAAGTAGGAATGGGTACAAAGTACAGCAAAAGAACTTCTGACTAGACAATGGGGACATTTCACAATGAGGCTGCTCAAACATGGGAACAGGTTTCCTGGAACAGCAGTGAAAATTTATATCTTTGCAGGTATTCAAAATTTATTTGGATAGGACCCTGAGCAACCTGATCTAACTTTTAACTTGGATCCAACTTTGAAGCTGGTCCTGCTTTGAAGGGAAGAAGTGGATTTGGACCAGATAACCTCCAGAAATATGTTCCAAGCGAGACTTTGTGATTCTATGATTTAACTCAATTTATCTTTGATGTGTTACTAATCAATTCCATTAAGTACAAGTGAGCACCGTTACAATAATATTTTTGGAATTTGCAATAAAAATGAAGGTGTTTTCTTACGATTGTATTTCATTCTTTTCTATTATAGCTCCCACCTTGTCAATATATTGCAGTAGTAAAATTTGAACACAAGCACAAAAGAATGCCAATGCACAGACTAGGGTCACTTTGGTTAAATGAATAAGTAGATCAACAAACTCTGGCACTAGGCTTATATCCTTTTTCTGAGTGTAAGTTATAAAGAGAATACGACAAATACTATGTCATAATGTTATGTTTAGAATATTAACTATAATTATTTCCCACTTCAACTTTTTATTATTATTATTATTTATTATTATTAAAGTAATATTCTAATACATGGGGAAAAATCTAATAATTATGACATGGAAACATTTTAACATAAAAGGCATGAATTTTATGCCTTTTACAAATTTTAATAGAGATGGAATATTACTGAAACTAATTACTATTACATATTATGAATATAGATTCAAGTAGAACAAATCTACAAAATCATTTGTGTTGGTGTTTCTTTTTAGATGAGTGATTCTGTTATTAGTTAGCAACAGGATTTACAAAAATGTGTTGAAAATTTGGTAGATTGTTTTAGCCAAATTCTCCCACTGAAGTTACTGGCACAGAATCCACTCTTAGCGGTACCTATGAGTCTATCAAAAATTCTTATATTACTTTTCTTGTCTTTTATCTGCAACAGTGTTAAGGAGAATGGAATAGATTCATTAACTAAGCTTCTCAGCAACCTGAAAAATAATATTTCTTGAACACATTACTCTATTTTGAAAACAAAGAAACTTTTCTACTCTCATGTCCATAACACCAGTTTTATGAATGGATTAATAAATTAAAATAAATAAATGAATTAATAAAGTCTCTCTAATTACTATTTTAATTTCTAGGACCATGTAGTCTACTTCTGGAGCCAGTAATTTCATGTCTCTCTTTCTCTCTCTTTCCCTCTCTCTCTTTTTTTTTTTTTTTTTTTTTTTTTTTACTATAAAATATTAATATATTTAAGTTATGTTTTTTTTGTTCTCTTTTCCTAGGTCTGCTTTGAAAACCTTTTCTTTATCCCAGCCTGTTTGAACCATATGTTGATTTAACATGTGTTTTGCAATTACTCTACCAAGATGATCCAAAATCCCTCTTCTGTATCCTTGATAACTGCCTGGTATTTAGTACCCTCTCTAGTATTTTGTTTCAGTAAACCCAGGTTTCTCTGTCTGTATCATTCATGCAGATGAGAAACATAAAAAGATTTGGAGTTATGGCACCTGTTGGGCTTCACTCCGTATTCATTTGCAGATTGACATGTAATCTGCTTTCTCTTTCAGCATAGTTTCCTTTCTTTCAACACATTTGTTCCTTTCCTTTTCTCATTTCTGTATCAGAAAGCATCACTCACAACGAAGACACAAAAAAAGACATGAATAAAAACTTGTTCTAGAGACTTACAACCTTTGGAGTAATTTCCAAAAGCAATATTAATTAGTAATAGCACTGTACCTGTTTTCGATTTTATTTAAGTTTTTGTTAACATTATTATAATTATCATTGCAGTTATCATCATCACTGTTGTGATTATTGTTATTATTACTCTCAATAATATTTTTTTTAAAAAGTGGAAGAGTTAATATAACAGCTATCAGTAGTGATTCATACTTCAAAGCATGTCACTCTTACTATTTCATTTTTCCTATTATAAGAAGCAATGGAGAAATTCAAATATTTTTTAAAAGAAACTTTGTTCTACATGTGCACTGAGTGCAATTTCTGCCATTTTCTTCTGGAAAATTCTTTAAAGCAAATTCTCTATTGTCTCGACTCCCATGTATTCTTTCCCTTTATATTATTCACTCAAGTTTATATAACCCATTGAGTTGGACTAGTTTTCTTTTGAGCACAAAAATATTCTTTTCTTTGAAATGTAAAATGATTTTATGTATGTTAAGAAGGATTTTTGCACCTGTCTATGCTTTTGTGCAGTACAACTATCAGGGCCCCTTGATAGCTGACTACAAGTTGACTATAAAAGACTACATTTTCTACTAATTCCATTCTATTTAACCATTGGGTGACCAATGGACTCTAGCTGAGGTGATTAATGCCACAAATGTACTTTTTTTTTTTTTTTTAATCCTGTCTAGAACACATTGAAGTATTTACTTTACCTTGGCTGCCCTACAAGCTTTTGCAGCTTTCATATGTCCTTAAAACTAAGAATATGAGATTCAATTAAAATGATTTCATCTGATTTTTATTGTCATCCTGGAAATGATGATGGACTCTGTGGGCCCGAGTCTAGTTAGTGAAATGGTGAAATGATGAAATAGTATGTTTAGGAAGTCCTTGGAACTTTAAAAATGTATGCATCAAATACAGTATTTCTGGTTAGAATATATGAAAATTCAAAAAATTTTGCTGAGAAACATGTTTTTATAGAGTTCTCCCCAAGTTTCACAAACACTTCTACTTATTCGAAGATATTTTCCCAAGATATGATGGATCTGCTTAACACGAAGATGAGAGTAAGTGAAGTGCAAAACATTGGCTAGATAGTTGAAATCAAGTATTCTAAGCCATTTATGAAAGATTGGAATGATGTGATGCCAGGCTTCAAAATAGTTCTTTTAAATTCATTTCAGAAAGACAACATAAGCTAAAAAATTATTAATTTTTTCTTTATTTCTACTATGCTTTTATGTTTGCTAGGATGAGAAGTAATTTTCCTTGTTTCTGTCTTGAGTTATAAATACTACCATGAAGGAATAAACCTTTCATTTTTCTGCTTGTGGAGAAAACTGTTTCATTTGAGTGCTACCAAGATACAAGCACACGCACAAAAGGCCAGGTACTATTTGAGCTTTTCATATGAAGGAAAATATTTACAAAACATTTCTGAAGAAGACATTGTTCTGATTTGCATTTTAAAACATGTTAAACTTGTAGGATATTTTTAATGGAAAAAAAAAATATCACTTTCAACAAGGTATTTATTTAGTTTGATTTACTTTTTTTGCTTTTTGTATTTATATGTCTATAGTATGTTTCAGAAGATGTATACTTCTTTATTAACAAGAGAGATTTTCAAAAACACACTTAGTTTATATCTGTTTTCACTGACTAAAAGATACAGAAATTCTAGTATTGTGGATTTTCTATTCTGTCTTAGGCACCTCTTAGGTTAGAACTTTTTAATAAAAATTTATAGGTGCTACTAAATTTTATATTAAAGTTTCAGCTGGTTATAGTCACTCTAATAAATGCAATAAATTCAAGCAAATAAATATAAAAGGACAGAACTTCCAACAGTATATTATGTTTGATATAACATCAAATAATGTTGTATATTTAGCATTTTAGTGTCTTAAAACATTCATATTAAGTAAAGATGTGCATATCACTCAACAAAAGTTGGCCATAAAACAGCAGAAAGTTTAATTCACCCTAATCTGCCTCAGCTTTTTCTTATCCTTGTTCACATTATACTAGGAATTAATTTAAGATTCAATGAACAGTTTTCTCCAACAACCTTTGTGCCAAATATCCTTAACCTAAAAATACATCTCAATCCATAGTGTCTATTAATAGAATGCAAGTGTGATACGTAATATAAAACATTTGGATTCTCCCTAATGTAAGACAGATTTTAAACTGCAGTACATTTTGGATGTACATATGCCTCATCATGATAAGGAAATACTTTTTAAAAGTCCACAGGCTCTTGACATCAATGAGGTTGCATGAAGTATAAGTCAGAACAGCACAGGCCCCAGGAATTTTTATGAGGCATTACTTCCTACAAATTGAAACTTTTTAATGTAATTCCACCATTTGTTGACTAAGTGAGATAAAAAAGAATTAGTTTCACAAATGTCACTTTCCACTTTTCAGTAAAAGATCTACAGTCAGAAATAAAATTAGACTCACTTACCATGATCGATTTAGTTTGTATAAAAAGGATTAAAATACACATTCTATATATTAACAAAAGAAATGATAGCAAGACAAGAATGATTTTTTTCAGTTCTATAGGAAATTACCAAGTTATTTTTTCCATGAAATAACACATTTTTGGAAAATATGGAAATACTAGGTAGTTATGTTGTATGCAGTGTATACATTCATTTTCAAAAGAGTCACTCATGTTTGACATGGAATATATAGATATAAAAACACTGGAGATATAAAAATAACAATAGACATTAAAAGCATACTAGAATATAACATGCTGGAATGCTGGGATTCTTTACACTTTACAATAGACACTGTACGCTGTCACATAGGCTGTTTCATTCACTTAATTTGGAAAATAAGCCATTGCTACTCTCTCTGATGATATTGCAGAATACAAAAGTGTTATAAGGGAAAGAAGTGTCATGTAAGAAATGATGTTGTAGCTATGAGATTCTACCCAAATTAACCAAACATATTTTGAAGAATTTGATACCAGACTACAGAGGGTAACTTTGGTGACCTTTAAAAATGAAGCAAATGATGAGACAAATCTGGATTTGGGTTCATAGAAACTGGTAAAGTGGGCTCTCAATACTATATCTTTTTGATAACATCATATAACCAATTGTCTGTATTAACTAATATCAAACCACCATACACTTAAATGTTAATTATCCTATTTTCTTCAACAGTTAAGGAATGTTCCTGGAGCACATTCTTCTGACATATAAACTTTGCTTTCTTCTATCCAGTTAAATTTATGTGCAGTTTTTAATTATTTATACTCATTCTTTTCATAAATCATGTCTCCACTCAATTTTTGCTTTTAGAATGTGAATGGAATACCTGTTTTAGCTGAGAGTACCAGATCTCTACTTATGTTAGCAGTCCTTTCTGCTTCTATTCTAATGTAAAATGTTTTTTTGTTTGTTTGTTTGTTTTGTTTGTTTGTTTGTTTGTTTGTTTTTTGTTTGTTTGGTTGTTTTTTGTTGTTGTTGTTGTTGTTTTCCAGAGGGTGTCTTATTAGTGCTTTATGCAGTGACCTTTATTGTGAATGAAACCTAGGGAGAACCTCTATAAAATGACTTCAAAAAATAAGGACACTGAAAGAGAATTTGTGTGGTTGTGTAGCCATTTCCCTATCTGGAATCATGGAATCAAAGAATCATACAATGTCTCAGGTTGGAAGGGACTTTAAACATCATCTAACTCCAATCCCCCTGCCATAGACGGGGATGTCACCCGCTAGATCAGGTTGGCCAAGTCTTCATCAAGCCTGGCCTTGAACACCTCTAGGAATGGGGCATCGACAGCCACAACCTCTGTGTGCAACCTGTTCCAGTGCCTCACTACCCTTACAGTGAAGCATTTCCTCCTAACGTCTAGTCTAAATAAACCCTCTTTTAGTTTAAGGCCTTGTCCTATCATTATCTACCCAAGAGTCCTTCTCTATCCTTTTTAGAAGACCCCTTTAATTATTGAAAGGCCACAATGAGGTCACTCCAGAGCCTTCTCTTGTCCAAGATGAACATCCCCAGCTATCTCAGGTTTTCTTCACTCCAGCCCTCTGATCCAGCCCTCCGATCATCTTTGTAGCCCTTTTCTGGACTTACTTTAACAGGTCCATGTCCTTCTTGCACCAGAGGCCCCAAACCTTGACACAGTATTCCAGGTGGAGCCTCACAAGGGCAGAGTAGATGGGGACAATCACCTCCCTTGACCTGCTGACCACTCCTTTTTTGATGCAGCCCAAGATGCAGTTGGCTTTTCATCCACCAGAACCCCCAAGTCTCTCTCTGCAGGGCTGCTCTCAATGAGTTCTTCTTCCAGTGTATACTCCTGTCTGGGATTGCCCCTATTCAATTGCAGCACCTCTTTGACTCTTTGACTTGTTTAACCTCATTAGGTTCACATGGGCTAGCTTCTCCAGCCTGTCCAAGTCCCTTTGAATGGAATCTCTTCCTTCTGTTGTAGCAACTCAGCTTGGTGTCATCTGCAAACTTGCTGAGGGTGCACTTGATCCCATCATCTATGTCATCGATGAAGATAATGAAAAGCACCGGTCCCAGGACAGACCCCTGAGGGACACCGCTTGTCTGCGCCTGGACATAGAACTATTGGCCACTGCTCTCTGGATGCAGCCACCAGGACAATTCCTTATCTGCTGGATGGTCCACCCTTCAAATCCATATCTTTCCAATTTAGACTTTAGGATGTCATGTAGGACCATGCCAAATGCCTTGCAGAAGTTCAAGTAGATGACATCATATGGTCTTCCCTTGTTGACTGATGCAGTCAACCATTGGAACTGAGCTTGACATCTGGACAGACATATGAGCAGGATTTCAAGTCCTGCTGTGTATCTTCCGTGCAATTTAGATAGAATTTAAATCATGGAGATTCGTTTTGTCCTTGTGGCTTAGCCTACATTAGTGAGTAAAGCAGTTCAACACAATAGAGTTATAGAACTTTGGTTCTGAGGTCCTGAGGATGCAGTCTTCACACAACATGCATCCCAAGGTTTGTATTTCAGAATACCTCTTTCTTAGTCCCATAGCTTCAAAATGCTGATTAGAGGACATTAAACATCCTTACGGACTTTCTCTTTTGATTCATTTACTCTGTAAGGAATCCAGTTGTCATGCTTTGAGGCTGATCTTGGTTGCAAACTGCTGCACTAGAATTGCAACATACAAGACATTTTTTTCAAAAGTACATTACTGATTCTGATTAAAATGAGAACAATAGATTCAGCTTTCATGTCCCTTTCCTACAGTAAACTATTGGAGTGGTGTTTATCTTGCCATTGATTCTTGGTAGTGTCAATATTTGTGTGATCCTATATGGTGTAGAATAAACCATATGGGACACTTCTGGAAAAAACAAATAAATATATAAATCATGATATTGAAGCAGTAATATGTAACTGATGGTGTGAATTAAAATGAATAATGAATACAGCTTGAAGTAGAAATAAGTGAATAACATATTTTCTTTATTGTTTACTAGGATGTGATGATTTTCCTGATTTGCTTATAAAAATAGAGAGCTCCTCTTTGAATTTGTTTTTCTTGTTTCACTCTTCATTTGATCAACAGTGATTGGTCATCATGGCAGGGATGGAGGAGCAGATAATACAATGTTCTGTTCTAAAGGACATATGTAACTTCTTAAAAAATATATTTAGGACTACATTTTAATGTTTAGACGCAACCCATATGCAGGGTGTGGTATGGATCTGGATAAGATTGAAGCTTCTTGGCACCTAAAGTCCTTGGTTTACAGTGGCCCTATACAGTTTCCAGATTTCTTGGAGTTTGTCCTGGAATTCATACTGATCTGGATGAGGGGGAACATATGGAGATATTATTTCTTGTACTCATATAAGCTTCACCATTGAAAGTATAGTTACATGTCCACTTTCCCTGAGATATAAGCTGGTATAACTTGATGATTATTAGAAAGGTTAGAAATCTGGTTATTGATCTTCAATCATAAACCTTGTTAGGACAGCAGCATGAGAAGTTAATCCTTACTCACAGCAATGAGCAAGGCAAAGTCTGTAAGGAACAGTGAAACTGATAATGCTTTGAGACCTTAAAACACTTGGTGTATTTATTTTCACAGAATTTAATTTATTTTGTAGCTTTTGAAGCAATCTTTAAAATATGGAAATTACATTCTGCAAGGTGCCTTTATGTGATGTATATCTGCACAGTGTCTCAAGTTACACTTTTGAACCTCCATTTTTAGCATGATGCTAGAAATGTTCATTAAATATGGAGATGTGTGTGTGCCAACCTTTCAAACATTTTGAACTGTTCTACAATTCTGGTGGGTAAGATGTTCTGCCAAATTATTTTGGAATTCCCAATTTATTTAATTTCTATATTTTGCATCACTAATCAAGTCTTAAAACTAACAATCAGTAAAACAGATTCTGCTCTCAGTTATATTTGTAATTAGGAGTAGATTCTTTAAATTTATATGATTGAAGTCAATTACTTGTGCTGAACTCTATGGTCAACAGTCACCATGTTGTTTATAAATCCAGTGCATATCTGTAAGTTTCAGTCTGTGCTGATATGCCTACATGTCATATCATGGTTTTAGCTGAGATAGAGTTAATATTCTTAGTAAAGGCTTATATGATGCTGTGTTTCAGATTTTTGATGAAAGTAACCACCATGATAGCACACTGATGTTTTAGATGTTACAGAGCTGTGTTTACACAGAGTCAAGGCCTTTTCTGCTGTTCGTGCTGTCCTGCCAGCGAGGAGGCTGGGGGTGCACAAGATGCTGGGAGCGGACACAGCCAGGACAGCTGACCCAGACTGACCAAAGAAAGATTCCACACCATATGGTGTCATGCTCAGCAATAAAATTTGGTAAAGAAGAAGGAAGGATGGGGACATTCAGAGTGATGGCATTTGTCTTCCCAAAGAACTGTTATGCATGAAGAGCCCTGCTTCCCTGGAATTGGCTGAACTCCTGTCTGCCAATGGGAAGTAGTGAATTCCGTGTTTTGCTCTGTTTATACATGAGCCTTTTTCTTTACTTAGGAATCACATATCACATAAAGTCATTATCTCAACACAAGATTTCTTGCACTTTTGCCTTTCTGATTCTCTCCTTCATGCCACCTAGAGAGTGAGTGAGCAGCTGTGTGGTGCTGAGCTGCTTGCTGGGGTTAAATCCCATATATACACTGGTATTATAATTGATTGTTAGCCTTTTATGGTCTACAGCATCAAAGTCTGCAAGTTCTGTTGTAACCCCAGAAAACCAAAATATTTTTGAATTTGTTACTAATCTTATGGGTTCTCTGATTTTGGTCTTGTGAGAGCCACATGAAAGTGTGACATTTTCATTGCCTTGGGAAAGAAATGGAAGAGCCAGTCCACTCCACATGAGGAGAACTGACTGGTGTGAAGAACATCTACTTTCAAAAACTAAACATTGTTTAAATTGCAGCACTATCTTGATCATAGAAGGGTTGTTGTTAACCATCTAAACAAATATTGTGCCTGAATGAAAAGTATAATTAACCACAGAACTCAGAGGAATTAAGTATAAAGTAGCTACTGTAGGTTTGTTTATGCTCAGAGTTTTTTTCCAGAACATTGAAATTTGTTATTGCAAGGCTGCAAATGACAGAAGACATTATTCTCTACATGATCTAACTGAGAGTTAACTATCATGCCTAAAACACATTTTCCAGCCATGTGTATTGCTGTTGTTATTGTTTTTCCAGGAATTATGAAATGACTATAGCTAAAACTTATTGTTTTTTTTTTTTTTTTTTTTTTTTTAGACAACCTGTCAGTATGAATTTTTTAGACAGCCTGTCAGTATGAATCTGTATTAACAAAATGAACTTGTTATACCTCTGGTAAAAAGAAGGTTTAGATAGAAAAACTGTCACATATATCAGCCAGTTACCTTTTCATTCATTTATTTATTTATTATTTTTTATGCATTACCCTTACTGTATGGGTTTGTACAATTTTTTTTAAGTACATCTATATATCAATATTACTACATTTATTTTTTCAAAGATTAATGGACTTTGAAGGCAATGGGTGATTTCAAATCATCAACTCTGAAAAACTTCAGCTAATTATTTTGTACAAGGTCTATAACTGCAATCTGAACTATCTGTTGGATCAGTATAAAGTCTTGACTCTAGAAGTGAAAGTGTTGGAAAATCTCACAGCAAACACTGTCAGTAGGAAATTGCTTTCACTGCTAAAAAATATTTTCCTTAATTTTAGTTCAAAATAGACTTATTAATAAAGAGTAGCTCCAGATATAATTTTCTGATTTTTTTAAACATCTGTTTTATTCTATAATACAATTTGGAATGCTTGATTTCCACTTTCTGTGACAAAATAAAAGCATATGATATTGTCACACCTCTCAAAACAGGATTTAACAAAAAAGGCTAATATTTTTACTTCTACTTCTGTGCTTGAACTCAGTTACTGGGCAAGTTACATTTCTGACCTTTCCTTATTTCCTTGGGTACACTCCTCATATGTTTCTGGATATTAAGTATTAACTGGCTTAGTACAGAATCATACAATCCTTTGCTCTAAAGTTGGGTCATGGTACTAAGGATCATTATATGAACAGTCCTGGCTTAGATTCAAGCACCTCATTCTGCCCCCTTTGAGGCATTGATTATGATAAACACTAGCCATCCACGTGACTTTAAGTTAAATATCATGTTTAGTAGAAAATACTAATCCAAAAACCCTCGAGTAGACTGTGCATTTTATCAACTTGTAAGACATTTACCTGCCTTCCAAGCTCGTAGCTATAAACTGGTAGCTATAAACAGATACAGAGCAGAGAGCTTTATATATTATACGGTCTAGAGACCAATTCCAACTTGCAAAGCTTTCTTCTTTTCTAAGGGAACTTAAAACTTTTCTGTAGTAGTCTGAAAGTAGCCTGAAAGTCTCCTCTAATTAAGTAGTTTATGAAAGCAGAGTTCATCTCAGTACAGAAAATTTGAAGAAAATAATTCCCCAAAATCATTATCAGCAGTAACAACACCAGCAGCTTCAACATATGAAAAGAGGAAAATAACACTGTGTATATGCAGGTTATACTGTAACAGTCATAGAAGTATACAGGGATAGCCATTATTTAGCTATGGAGTTTAGCCTCTAGATGCTGTGATAAAAGGGTAGTGTCTAGGCTGGAAGGAGATCCGTGTGTCTGCTGCCAGACTAATCTAGCCAGAAACATCTAGGATCTGAATCAGAAGCCAGTCCAGTCCAGAGGAATACCTTTGGAAATAATGAAAGGTAATATGGGGATAAAGGACCTACAGAGTATATCAGCATCTTAAAGAGCTGAAGAATGTTCTTTGCTTCTGGAACACAGGTTGAGGAAGAAATTCTCATATAAGACACAATGAGATTCTCAGTCGTAGGAAAACTAATGTAAATTGTCATTTTGCATAGTGGTGATATGTATCACAGTAGAAAAAATGGCTTGTATTATTTGAAACTGAACTGTGTAACTTTTATATATTGGTAAATATATATTCACTATCCCATTTGAAATTTATAGGTTTGTGTCTTGGCTGGTTTGTAAGCACTGCACAGTTAGACTGTCCTATTTAGACTTGCCAAAATGTATGTTTACTTGCTAGACATGTGGTTCCCTTTTTGATTCAAAATATGGACTCTTATAAAAGTAAGAAAGTACTTTCCAATGAGTTAGAAATTTCTTGAAGATTTTTAAACCTCCTGAGCCTGATTTCCTTTTTGTGAACAATTGAATAAAACAGGCAGAATTCCATGGCAACTGGTGAGGAGAGACAGCTCCATCTGGAGCTCTGAAATATTGTTGTAATAGCAATGTAAAACTGCTGGATTTAACTAATGCTTAAAACAAATTGCTGCCAACAACTTCTCAAAATTGATGACACCCCATTACCTTTTCTCATTTCTATATTTATTCTCTACTTTCCTCACCCCTCTCTTTTGAGAGAGCAAAAAATGGACACAGTAATAATCCTAAGGCCAACAGTTCTTGTTCTGATGTACTCATAGAATAAAAATCAAGCAGATGAAAAATTAACTCCACCTCTGTTAGAATCCAAGGCCTACACTGTTGTGGTTTTATTGTATCTAATGAATCAATGATACATCTGTCACAATTTTCACACCTACCAATAACTTGGGATTCAGTGCAACTCAGACAATAAAAGGCAGATCCTCCATGTGCAAGCTTGTCCCAATGGCATGAGACAATTCCATATTGCCTACATTACAGTAATTCATTTTCAAATGAGCTGAGTGACTTCAAGATCTGCATTTGAAAATCACCAAAAGTTTTGAGCTTCTAACAAACACAAATTATAAAGGAATGCTTAGCATCTACAAGTCCATGCACTGCCATAGATCTCAAGGGGTAACAAAAGTGTAAATACGAAATCTTATTTGATAGTTTAGAACTTTTCATGTACTATTAACACAACAAATATGCACTGGCATATAATATTTTTTGTCTAAATGAAGTTTAGATAGATGTAGCAATATATAATACGTGTAGTAATAACTGCATTGCTACAGTTACTGCATTTCTTCAGCTGTTACTACAGACACCTTGTATATGTCTTCCAAAAAAAACTTCTTGTAAATGTTTTTTGTATGAATGTGAATAATAATTATTTCAGGGACTGTGCAAATATATCCAAAATACATTTGAACACTTGCTGTAAACAGGATAAGTCATTTCCCTAATGGAGTCCACTATAAGATGTATATGTTTATTTGTATAGAAAATGTAACAATTATTTTCTGTGGTGTTTTTCACTGATTGCCAGTCTTCAGATGATAATATATATATATATATGCAGATATATGCTCAAAAAATTAGCATTAGCTTTTCATTGTCCACTTTGCACTGTGACAAGTATTCAAATTTATCAAATTGAAATTGCATTCTATTCCACTGGGTTCTGCATGTACACATAATAACAATCTTAGATTAATAGAACAAACAGGTGATTCTGCTGCTATATTTAGTGTTGGTGTGGCCTTGCCTTGGACATTGTGTACAGCTCCACAATATATAAAGGATGTTAAGGTTGAAAGCATCCCAAGGAATGTAACAAAGCTGGTAAAGGGACTGGAAGACATGTCTGATGAGGAAAAGCTCATTAGTTAAATAACTCATGAGTTATTTAAACTGGAGAAAAGGAAGCTGAGAGGTAACCTCACTGTTGCCTAAAATTTCACTGGATCAGGCTTCCTACACAGGTAGTTGATGCCCCATGTCTGTCAGTGTTCGAAAGCTGCTTGGATAATGCGGCTTATAATAATAATAATATTCTTTAGCTTTAATTTAGCACTGAAGTGGTCAAACAGTTGGACTGGATGATCTTTGAAGGACCCTTCCAACTGGGCTATTCTGTTGTATTCAATTTAGTTCCAAACAAATTATTTTATTTTTCTCTTATTCATTTTCATGGTCAAATGAGAAAGATTTGTCCTTAAGGAACAGTATTCCCAAAGAAATAATTGGTGAATTACCTCCTCTATATGCTGTACAATTTTGGGGAAGTAACAAGATTTTAATTGGAAAATTGACTATGTCACTTAAGCGGCAATTTATTGACTGATTATTAAGTCAACTTAAGATTTTTATAAAATAAATTGTTGGACAGTTTATTAAGTTTGATGGTTTTATTAAGTCAGTGGAAGAAGGCCAGGTGATTTTATTGCTGGCCAGTGTTATAAATAGGCAGATTAATACACATGAGAATGGTATGAAAGACAACCACAAAGATGTTATTCAGTCCCCATTGAAAGAAAAATTTAAATTTAAAGAAAAATTTAAATTTAAAGAAAAATCAATTTACTTGATTTGTAAAACCTGTGGATTTGCAAAGGGCCTGTTTTGTTGTTGTTGTTTGTTTTGTTGTTGCTTGTTTATTATTGTTTTTCCCTTTAACTTTCATTAAAAAGATGGAAACATATTTATCAGGCAAAATCTAGACAGGTACCTTCACTAGACCCTCACAAAGCCTCCAAGCATCAGTAAGTCATCCAGATCACATGACTTTTTGGTTGACCTCAAATTAAAAAGCATTGATTCTTCTTAAATCTAATAATCTAAAAATATAACTGCAAATATCACATCCCTGAGACATGGAAGTACAGTGTGTGAATGACCCAGAATTACGTCTGGGTAAAGTTAGTAAGGACAACCACCTAAACAGGAAAAGTGTATCAGATTATAGCAAGTATCATTGACAAGATGTCAGAGTTGAGAGGTCACTGGTTAGAGTTCACTGACATCAGGGTCAATGACATTTCTAAGTGCAAAGATACTGTTTTCTCTGGTTTCAGTCAAGGCCTTCAAATGAGCTACACACATTCTATTTAGTTCTGTCTTACAATATTAATGTATGAATTGGCATAGAATATCAAGCATATGACTTCCACAGGATTATACACACTGAATCACAAGAAAGGATGAAAGGTTGATGAAAAGCTGAATAGGTTTTACATCTTGTTGAGAAAAGGATTTGGGGTGAGCGGGCAGGCTATGTCATCTCCTTGAACTAGTTCACAGGCCATTTTCATGAACACTAGTCAGATGGCAAATTGGTTGTGAACATTGATCCAGATATGGAGAGTGAGATGCACAGGTATCTCAATTGTGTTGCATATTACAACACTGTGACTTTGCAAATACTATTTTTTATTTAACCCTGCTTGAGTTACAAATAATTTCAAGGGTGCTCCTGATTAGAAAGGTGACTACCCAGAAGCATATTCACAACCTTGTTTAACAAGTCACTAAGATAGAGAGTGGCTGAGTTGTCTTTCAATGATAGGAATAAGAGCGAGTCTGTCACAAGGCACAGGGATCTCTTCAAGATCTTAGGAAATTTGTGACAGAAATCAAGAAAGAAAGTAGAAATATAATAGCCTACCTTGAAAATCCATCATCATCTTTGCTTGAATAAAGTAGAACATCTGAAAATATATCCTCACAGAAGCTATGTGTATTTTTTATATATTTTTTTAAATGTAGATTCAAGTAATTTCTTCATCTAATCCTATTTGTGATATTCACACTGTGAAGTGGAGAAAAATGTAGTGTTAATTCCAACCAGCAGCACACTCTCCCATAATAGGATCACTGCAGTTTCTTTCTGAAGTATTCCTCTTGGAAAGTAGTCATTTCTTGGCTAGCACTGAAGGCAGTTTGAAGACCAGAAGTATCTGGGCCATTATTTGGAATCAATAAAGGAATTAGAAATGGCAATGTCCAGTTATTAACTGGCAAACTGGGTTTATGTGATATGTAAAACTAATTTGACTGCATTTACTGGCTAATTTATTTTTTAGCTGAATTAGATCATACTAAAAGAAATGCATAAAATTAGTCTACAATGCTCCCATTGTGCAATATTAAATTTCAGGAAGTGCTGTGTTACTTCTATGTATGCTATGGTTGAGATAATAGGCCAAAGCTAAAGAAACATTAATATGTGTACCAAGAATACTCCAACCCTTCCTGAAAAACATTCTAATGATACATAGCAGTATGTTACTTGTTAGGAGTCACAGATTTCATTACTCTGACATCTATGTTGGTCAGAGAATTAGACTGAAAGACAAGTGTGCATGCATACATACAAAATGGAGGTACTGCAGTGCTTGATCTGCATATGAGTATGGTGCAATACCTATTAACAAGGTTTATTTCAAACTGCAATTGCTCAGAGTCCACCCATGAAGGACCATGATTCCAAGCCCTCTCAAGCAGCAGGCATATTTACACAGAGTTCATCCTGAGAAGGATTTTTTGTATTCTATAGAACTGCTTTCACAGAATGTTTTGATAAAGCCTGATCTCTAGCCAATAAATGATTTTTGCTGGTCCTGTACATGGCTATTTAAAAGAGAAACTATTGTATGCCAGTTCTGGAACACACATAATACTTTTCTGAAAGTGGCTTTTGCAGTCATCTTAGGGAACTGAGGTGCAGAAAATCTACTAAGCTGGATTTCATGAAAGGACCAAAAGGGTTCCAGGACACATACTAAAATTCTGCTTTTTTTTTTCTGAAGATACCCTTACAGATAAATAAAAACACATGGTATACCTTCAAGATACATTTTCTCTTCTAAACAGATTTAGTTTAGTATAGTTATATATACTTTCTATACAATATATAAATAATAAGTTTAGTATAAGAAATATGTTTTATCACATAATGTATGGACATGCAAAGTCAAAGAGAATGGATTATACAAAATATATTTGTAAATTAACTTTGTCATCCTGGGACAGAAGATAGGAGGACTACACACCAATCAGATTTGTCTCTATGATTAGCACTTTGATTCACCTTATCTTGTTAAGTTCTTGTCAACTGTAAACCAGATATGATCTTGGAGTATATTATATCCCTTAAATAAAGGTAACTGTTTTTCAGATTGCATTTTTAATTAAACATTGAGCTGAAAAGGGAGTGTAAATAATATTATAATGTAATATTAAACATATATATATTTATTTATTATAAGTTTTGATTCAAGCAAAGGCTTATTTCCAGGAAACAAACAAACAAACAAAAAAAAAAAAAAACAGTAGAAACATAAATAATGAATTTCCTACAATTTGAAAAATTAAGACAGAGATTGCCCTTTTCCCATTTCCTTACCAGATACCTCTTGCAGAGAATGCAATTACCATTACCTCTTGCAGAGAATGTGTAAAACTAGAATTCAGTTCTCTTCTTTGGAAGACTCCACAGATATTCTCCAAACATTGCAAAGATGTGATGAATCTTTCTTGCCACTTTTTTAACACATATTTGAACAGATATTGACAGCTTTATTGTGGTTACTGTTCAGAATTCAACATAGTTTTCTTTCACAAATGTATTGGGTACCCAAACTAGTAGGCCAAACCTCCATTTCATATATGTATAAAGATACATATATGTGTGTGTAAGTTATTATGCCCAGTTATTAAGATAATCATGTGTAAAGTAACATCCTGTCTTTTTCTGGGGCAGTTTATCATGCAAAAGCTGAAGTTTTTTTCCCCGCGTAATAGGGGAGAAAAGAGTAAGACTCCTTAAACTAAGAAAAGAGAATACACCCCCAGCATCATAGACAAGTGACTGCTTTGGTACTACTGTACTACTGTACTATAGCTCTTATTGAGGAATGGAGGTTTGGCCTGATCTGAAATTAGTTATTACTTTTTCTTCTTAGGGGTCATACCTTGATACTTACAGGTTACCTGAATAGCGATGATCCTCTACATAGGTGTCACTAGGTCTATGGGAGAAATGTCACCACTATTAGAAAAATGTTTATTTGCAAAAATGGCAGAATATCAGTGTCATTTTTTTTTTTTATATTTTATGTCAAATGAACAGAACAGACCCAGGTTTCATCAAACACATGTGAATCATTTTGAAAGCAGACTGATTTGAAGGGAATGTAAATGTGATCATGTTTGCACCTACTAAAGCACTTTTGTTGAGAACAATCCATGTTCTGTTTTTCTCTTTTCTTTCTCTTTCTCTTTCTCTCTCTCTCTCTTTCTCTTTCTTTCTTTCTTTCTTTCTTTCTTTCTTTCTTTCTTCCTCTTGCCAGATTCTGAAAGTTATTACATTTGTTAACTGTATTATCGACATTTGTTAAAATAGACACATAGGAATGGAATTTATCATGGTATGGACACAATTCCCTTCATGAACTAAACAATATGTGATAATATATAGATATATAGAGAGAGATATATAGATATTTTATTTTCCCCCGGGACTTTGTCATTCTAATATTAACATTAAACCATCTGACTTAATAGGTATGCAAACTAAAATAAATTTGGTTAATAATTAAGTCATAAACTGAAGTTAGAAAAAAAAATGTATTGGAAACTCTTATATGTAAGTGAGGAACAATTATTTTGCATATATTGGAAGGCAAAAGCATAAACTTCATTTGTTTTCCTAAGAAATTCTGTGCTTAGACAAGGTCAAAATAGAGAAAAAGAAATATAGCAGATATCAGCATTTCTCATCTCTGCTATTTTTCTGGAAATATCAAATCAGTAATCATAAACAATATTATCATTATTCTGTCATTTACATCACCTTCAAGAAAATGTATTTCCATATAATTTATTAAATCAAATGAAACATAGGGTCATAAGGTCCCAGAACTACTGCAAGCCATCTCTCTTTCCTGAGAGGAAATATATCTAGACCATCTCCATTTGTCTGACTTATCAAGCCCTTTCTGTGACATGAGTACCATAACTTCCTACAGAATGTACTATCTCTCTATCATAGGAAAAAAAAAATAAAAATCACTAAGATCCACAGTAACCCTTTCTTGTTATAGAGTAACTTGCCATTTCTTGCTGTACTCAAAATGGGCATAGAGAATTACTGATAGCTGTCTTATTTGCTATTCTGGACTAAAAAATATATTTTTGAGCTTTCTTTTTTTAAGAGTTAGAATGCATGTCAAAGAACAGTTAATGAAAAAGATAAAATGAGGACGACAAGGGAAGAAGAAAGATAAAGATGTACAGAATCTCTTTAGCTGAAGACGCTCTCAGATCTTTAACCTGAAGGTGGGAAGATCATTCTGCATTAATCAGCACAAGTTCTGGAGTAATTTGCAGATTTTGTCTTACAATTCCTTGCCTTCAACAGCTAAGTTGAAGGCTTTCAGTATGGGTCATGGCTGAAATGTTTTGGGAACAAATAGAAATTCAACAGCAGGTGTGTGGAGCCTGGAGTTGGACTCAATGATCCTTTTGTCTGACAATATGCATACACAAAACTCAGAAATAAAAAAAAAGTAGAGAGAAACATTTTTTGTGTGTGTGTGTGTTCTGTTGTTGATGTTGCTTGTTTTTAATATGGTTATGACTGTCAAAGTTATATAAGTGAAGTCTTATAACATGGGTGTTAATTACTTTTGTGATCAGTCAAAGAATTAAAGTGCCTGGACACAAGACATAAAATAATTTATGTGAAAGCTGGCAAAAGAAAAAAAAAATCAAAGCAAAGGGAAGCCAGGTTTCTTTCCATATTTAATATTTATTTTGGTTTTGAAAACTTTTCAAGCAAGGTTTTGAATGAAAACCAAACTGAATTACAAATAGAAAGTTCTTTCCAACTGATCAAGTGTGTCTCAGATGCTTGAGTTATGATTGAAATGATTTTTAATGCTCAGGTTTAAATTTTAGAAGAATTGAATGGTAACAAACTTCCTAGAAGTCGTGATAAGTATGTATGTGAGTTTCCATAACAGCAGAATTGCTACCAGTATTATGCTATAAGTACCTATCTCTGCATTTATATTTGAGCTCAGGTTTTATTAAATATATTTATATATTATATATTTATATATTTTATATTTAATAAAACCTGAGCTCAGGTTTTATCATAAGTAAAAGGAAAAATGGTCTATAAAATCAGAAGGCTGTTGAGTAAATCCAGGAACTGAAAAGTCACCTGTTTAAAGATACAGAAGTTACCTAGAAGTATTTTAGTTCAAGAAAATATAACAACATTTACACATTATCTTTAACAATACTATGAAAGTATACAATCTAGCCTTACAGATTAACAGAGGGTACCTGAAGTTTATGTCAATTTTCATGTTTTTCAGAGTTTGTTAAAAGTCATAGAATCATAGAATCAGAATGGTTTGGCTTGGAAGGGTCCTTAAGGATCATCTAGTTCCAAGCCCCCTGCCATGAGCAGGGACACCTCCAAACAGACCAGGTTACCCAGGGCCCATCCAACCTGGCCTTGAACACTTCCAGGAATGGGGAATACATGGCTTCTCTGGACAACCTGGTTCAATGCTTCACCACCCTCGGAGTAAAAAAAAATCTTCCTCATATCTAATCTAAACCTACCCTCTAAAACCATTACCGCTTGTCTTATCACTGCATTCCCTGATAATGGGTCCTTGCCCAGCTTTCTTGTAGGTACCCTGTAGTTAGCAGAAGGCCACTGTAAGGTCTCCCCAGAGCCTTCTTTTCTCCAAGCTGAATGCCCTCACTCCCTCAGCCTGTCTTCACTGGAGAGGTGCTCCAGACATGGCCTTTCTTTAGACTTGCTCCAAGAAGTACATGTCCTTCTTACGCGGGGGGCCACAGAGCTCAGAGCAGAATGCAGTGCTCTCCAGGTTGGGGGAGAAAAAGAAATCTGTATTTTTGGATTTTTCTTAGAAACTTTGATTGTTAATATAATCAAACCATATTTTTCCATGGATGTCTAAACACATTGGGCATTTTTGTATGAAAAGACAGCTAAAGTACCAAAAGTTCTGAACCTTTTGTATTTGCTGATGCACGACAAAAATTATTCAGTTTAATATAGTTTTTGAGGGAAACAGAAATAATTCTTTATCCCAATAAAACCTATGCTGGAACCCTACAATCATGCTATAATATAGTGCATGAAGTGTTTCAAGTCACAATAAATAAAAAGTACAGGTTTCACCTATGAGGAAAAAAGAAACATACTATATGAACATGTAGAGCACAGAAGCCCACTTTCTTAAAAGCAAGTGGGCTCAGCCCTTATGTTTCTCCATTTCAGTACTAAGATGTAGTTTTTTATTTTCTATTTTCTATTCCTTCTTTGTGCTATTAGGACACAAAGCTCAGACTGAAGACATTTGTCAGATTTCTCTAATGACTTTAAAGGTTCTTATTTATGGTAAAAGTGGTGGGGTTTGGGGAGTTGTTTATTTGTCTAATATCTCTGTGTTGTATCCTTATAGTCTTACTTCATCTAATTTGTATTTGCTTAGCAGGATAACTACCAGCTGTTAAAATGCTAGCATAGTCTCCTACTAAATTGTTTCTCTACTTGACCTGTGTCCCATGAAATGATGCAGATGTGCAGAGGGGTTAAATCTGAAAAGAAACTAGGTTTGCATTATGTATGTGTGTGTGTGGTGGGGGAAGTCAGAATTCTGTCTTCCTGAGGAAGGTCTTTTTTAGAAATTTTTGTGTGTTTGTTTGTTTTTGTTAACTTTTTACTGTATGGATCCTGAATTATACTTCAGTAACATTCTCCCAATCTCTAGTTGTTAATTTATCTTCCATGTATACCCTGTTCTACAGCAGATTTGTGTCATTAATGACTTTTTTATTTTATTTTATTTTATTTTAGTACAGTGCTGGCAATAAATGGCTTCT
Source organism: Aythya fuligula (assembly GCF_009819795.1). Classification (NCBI taxonomy): domain Eukaryota; kingdom Metazoa; phylum Chordata; class Aves; order Anseriformes; family Anatidae; genus Aythya; species Aythya fuligula. Next base: position 11,143,500 of record NC_045559.1, read on the forward strand.
AAACATGATTCCATCAGATCATATTTATCTCTTACATTCTTTCTGACTTTCACTGTATACTTCATGCCAGACTGAAACCATAGAGACAGATAAGCTCAGCATAGATCCTCCTGAGAATTTGGGATGAGTAAAATGATACTGGTATGTCTGTCAGATTTATGGTCAGGGTTCACTTCAGGGAATGTTATATGTCATCCATGAAAGTCCACCTAGGCTTCTAACACAGTGTGTTTCATAAATATTCCACATGAAAACAACACACAGATTCTTCTGATGGAGAAATCCTGTCACTTCATTGCATGTAATATCACTGAAACCATTGAGACAACAAAATTTCATTTGAAGTAAAAATGGAACATGCCAGCAGTCAGCATACAGAATTTAGAGCATGACTTTACGCAAGAAAAATTGTATTATTGGACTGATGAACTTTTAAATTATCATAAATCCATTCCTAGTAATGCAAAATGAGGTATAACCTACCTTCCTCTTAATAATTAGAAATATTTTATTCAAAAAAAAGGGATGGGTTAGAAATTTTCCAGTATACTGTTCTTGAGGAAAGACTAATTTGATGGAGACTTGTCTCATCAAGACAAGATAAAAATTACATTAAAAAATGATATTGATAATGGTGTTTTTATATTGTTATAATATAAATAATATTTTTAATATTATTTAATTTTATTTTTAACTTTAATATTATTTTTAAAAGTCTGACATTTATTTTGTATTTTCTTACTACCTAGAAATTTGTTGTAAATACCCAATCAGAATCAAATCTTTCAGATTACAAAACAAAACAAACCAACCAAACAAAAACAAACAAACAAACAAAACCACATCGTAACTAGAAGCAAAATACACTATCTTCAGTATGCATTTTTGAGAAAGGTTGGCTTATAGTTTGGTACCATTGTATACAGTTTAGCATGGAAAAGACCTCTAAGATCTCCTAGTTTTAAAGAACAATTCATTTTTATTTTACCTACAGAATTCCAAAATTCAATTTATTTTGTGACTACTCTGTAAAAAATAGATTAACCAGTGCAAACAAACACTTAAATACACAATTTCTTAACTGTAGGAGTTATAAATCTCATTTCATTTACCTAAATCATGTTTATGTCATTAGTTAACATCTGAAATAATTACCATAGACTCCTTTGCTAGTCAGTCAAGCACAATAGAGACCTATTTTTTGCTGGATACTAAGATATCTCAACTGAAATATGCTCTAAAATCTTCTGTTTTTCACCACAAACTACAAATAGATGTTAGTGAAACAATAATCAGAAGAAGACATTTACATTAATTTAACTGCAACTGTCTATAGAAAAACTTCTGTTTTAAAGAAATTATTTCATTTTTTGTGTCTAATTGGTCTTGGTGTGAAATCTGTGTTAATCAGGTAATGTCTTAAAAAAAATTAAATCTGGATTTGAAAAAAATATATATATATTGAAATTTTATTTGAAAACCATCTACTTCACATAATTTAATGGAAATATTGCATGATCTAAATCAATGCATGTATGAGGAAGGAAATATATATATATGTATAATGATGTAAATTTGAAAGTATGGAGGAAGTATTCAGCCTATGTCTATACATACAAGAAGAAATTATATCTGTATAAGTATGAAAGTATGTATTTAGTATACATAACTCCTTCATAACTGTTAATCTTTGTCAAATCCATTTATATTAGCCATTTGTTTTAGTCTGTATGAACTATGCAACTGTTATTAAACACAACTCCAAATTTAATAGAATACTTATTATTTAAGATTTATTTGTGGAATAACTACTTTCCAAATATTTATTGAAAGCATGTATAGTTTACAAAGTTTTGATGATTCTTTTGGAAAACTGTATCTGTTAAGTTTCAATGAATATTTGTTTAAAATCATACATTGGATTTTCATAGGCATTCATGCCAAACTCCATATAAGATATACTCATGCTGTGACTGATTCATCTCTTATTTTTTGCAGATGTAAGGTACTGCTTGTACTGCTTGTACTGCTGTCATGTGACAAGGATGCGTTAAAATGAAATAGACAATGCCAGTGCAATGCCTACATTAAATGTTGACCATTTGCAGCAACAACTCAAGTGATTTTTTTTTTCCACAAGACCAGAAATTCTATTTAATACATTCAGTGTCTCTCATTAATTCTACCAAGGTTATGTAAAAACAAATATAAATATGAAAAAAATATATATATATAATTACAGAATAGTTAGGTTGGAAGGGACATCTGGACGTCATCTTGTTCAACCACTCTGCTCAAGCAGGGACACCTAGAGCAGGTTGCCCAAGTCTATGTCTGGTATAATAGATAATGTAGAAAATAATAGATAATGTACATAATAACCCAATTTCAACTTACAATAGTTTATAATCACATTAAAAAGCTATTTCAGTTGTACTTCAGATGTGAATTCAAAGTACAGGAAAAAAGGTAACATTCTCAAGTAAGGTTTAAAGCTCTAATAAACTAAGAAGCCAGTAAACTGAGAAAGGACAAACAAAGATTTAAGCATGGAGAAGGTTTGGAATTTCTCTAAACCAAAAAGGCACAAGTGATCTGGAATTACCACTCCAACTAAGCCAAACAGAATTGGGAAGAGAACTCCAGGAGTAACTCAATGAATTGTCTCAAGAAAGATATAAGGAGTGAGTAAAGAATGCAACACGAGATATGAGGAAGTAATAAAAAACTAATGGGAAGTGTTTCTTTAGTCATATTAAATGAGACATTAAATTAAAGACCAAAGTGAAGACTGGTAAAGTTTAAAACAGTTTTGATAATATCTAGTAATAAACTTTTTGTCTTTGTTTCCAATAAGAATCTTGCTGTATGACATGGAAGGTAAATCTTTTGATAGAAATGAAGGTAGAAAACTGATATTAAATGTTAAAAATCCAAACTTCAGAGACTGTGCCATTTCACAACTAGCTGTTGAGCACACTCACTAATGCCACCTCTGGAACAGGGAGAGAAAATAAGCATGAGAGAGAAAACTTGTGGGTCAAAATGAAGACAGGAAAATCACCTACCACTTACTGTTACAAGCAAAACAGACTTGACTGGTAGAACTGAAGTAATTTTATTGCCAATTAAAATAAGCTAAACATTTAATTACTGATTCAGACATAGGGAAACAAGGAAGACAAACCTTTCAACACTCCATCTCCTCTCCACCACGCTACGATAAACCTTGCCATTTACACTTAGTATATATGCCCAAATGAGAATAAATAAATAAATAAATAAATGTTTAGTTGTTATTTTTCTTATAGATTTTATTTTTCTTACTGATTGTATTTCCTATTTCCAATAAACTGAATTTGATGTACTCTGGGAGAAAACAAACAAACAAAGAATACAAGCAAACAAACAAAAAAAAAAAAAATTTCCAACAATTCTTGCCCAGTATCTTCAACAAAGTTTTGTTTGAAAAATACATTTAACTGTTACTTTGCTTCAGACCTTTTTATAGGTTTGGCCCCCAGAAGTTTTCTTACACCTAAAATGACCACAGCTGAATAGGTCAATCCTTTCAACTCAATGACCACACTGAACTTCTAAAGAGAAAAAAAAAAAAATCTTAAAAATTGGAGAAATGGTGGAGGTTAGTTGTTAGACAAGAAGGAATTCTGTTACATGTTCTCAAGTTCTGCAAACATTAACGGAGGATCTGGTAGCTCCTCTTTTACAGGGAAGAGTAAAAGCTGAGTAATCTGTTTGATATAGATTTTATGTTTACTCTTGGTAGACTTCAAGCCAGGAAACTATAAAAAGAATTATAATATTTCAGCCATTTTAGTATCAACATGGTTGGTGTACCTTAGTTCTTTTGATGGAACTTTGAGGGTTTCAGGTTTTAACTTCATCATATTTCAAACACTGTGTGAGCACATCAACTGTGTAACTCCCCTGCATGTGTTTTCATTATCTGGAGAAAGAAAACAGTCTTCTTTTTGCTTGCTTTCCTGGTTTGGTTAGGTTTGTGGGTTGGTGTTTTTTGAAGTTGATGGTGTTTGTTTCTCATTATTATTATTGTTTCCTACTGGTGAAATAAGATTAAACCAATGGGAAATGTGGCTAAAAGATATAATGTAGGAACTCGTGTGTGTGTAGCTTTAATTTTAATCTATTTCTCTCAGAAACTGATTAAAACTATACATTTATCATGTCCTCCTTTTTCTTGTCCTAGCACAACACTAACACATTCTGACGTTTTGGTTCTCGTTATCTTTCCCTGCTCCCTAGAGCATCCAAAAAGTGAGAAGGGGTTTGGTTTAAAAATGATATAGGGTTAAGAATGGCTGTAGAAAGCTTTGAAAACTAAGAGAAAGAAGTCTTGAAACTTGAGAGAAAATATATATCATTGTTCAAACCTGATCGTTTCACAAAAATATGCCCGGGTTTGTGAATATGAATATGATCTTTTGGAATTCCAAACTAGCTTTATGGAACTGATTCTTTTCTCAGAAATTAAATCACTTTAAGAACACAAATATTTCAATAATTCAGCCTATAATTCAGAATAAGGTACACTTATTATTGCCATTTCATATTTTACAAGTTGGAACTCAATTTATTGAAATATCATTGACATAAGTTGTATACTAGCTGTACATTATATACTGTATGTTGTATATATACTATATACAACTCCTTGACATGAGTTGTATGCTAGCCATATTTATAAATCATATGCTATTTAACTTAGCTTATATTTTTGTATCCATAATACTTCACATACTTCAAGTCAATACTTGTCTCTCACTTTTGGTTGTATCACCTGCTTCTGAGAAATTTCAAATCTATATGAGAATCTATATAAATTTATCTATATATTTTTTTTAATCTAAACAAAATCTCTTAAGTAGAATAAATATACTAAAAGTTGTCAAAAATGATATATCATATCAGTTATTTTACTAGGTATGCTCAATAGTGCATCTTTGTTTCTTCTTACTTAAAAATAAATAAATAAATATAGAAAGAGTCCCTGCAATTTTAAAAGTTTATCATCCTATCTTTAACACACAAAAAAAAATATTTTAAAAAACTGCTTGTCTTCTCAACTAATTCTATGGTAATAAAATCTTAATTTTTCTCAATAAGATTAGTGCAGAAAAGAGTGACTTCATATACATACATTCTTGATTCTAAACAAAAATAACTGATGAACATATATATATACATACTTAGTAGAAATTATCACAGACAAAGAACAGCTGTCAAAGTTAGAGTAGATCAAACATTTGACAGTTCAACAATATGATTCACTTCAGCCCATTTACTTCAAATTCTTAACTTCTGTAAACAATCTAAGCAATAAAAGAATATTCATTGATTTCAGATGAGGTCTTGAAGTCTGGTTGAAGGAAATCTGGGGAAATTTAAGTGATATGTGAGTTCAAACCACAATCAGAAAATCTGAGAATCTTGATTTAGGAATACTTAGAAATTTTCAAAATTACAAACCAGTTACTTCTCTGAAATTCTGTCCACTGTCTTTGAATGTCAGTAGTGTTGTTTCAAATGTAATAAGAAAAAGAGTATGTTTAGAATAGACATTGTCTTGCTCAAGTACCATTTTTCTGAAGCATAATGAGCTACTTGAGTGCAAGCACTCTTTAAGGACACAAACACTGCAAATATATTATTTTTTCAGTCTGAAAAAGGAATAAAAGAAGATAAAGGAACAGGGGAAATACTCAACAGGATACACTCATACCAATGATGAGAAGCTCAGATTAAAATTTGACATCTCCTGAATTAATCACTGCTTAAGCTTGTTTTCTTTTGATTTTCATATATAGTCTATAGATTCTTATGTCTGCATATTGAGATAGATGTATTCCTATTATTGTCAATTACTTGTATAGCTGTGAATTCCTATGTTTATAAACTATAAAAGTTTTACATTTGATTCAGAATGACTGAGTCTAAAAATAATTAAAATTCATTAAACTCAAGCTATATAATTTTTCTCTCAGGTATGCAGACATCAGACTAAATATAGTGGAAGCCTACAAAAATAATAATAATAATAATAAAAAAAGCTAAAACTGAAAGTTAATATACTATATTGTACTACAAGGGACATTCTGTCTTTGGTACATAACTAAATGACCTAAGGTCTTCTCATTCTCTAACTTTTCTTATATTATAGACTCTGGTCCTGTAAAATTATTACAAACATAATTTGCTTTAGCAAATAATTGGCTACAAATTTTGAAATAAAAAATTAGCTGATAATATCATGTTTTAAAGGCCACCTGTTAATTTCATGAATGACAATAAAACTGAGCTTCAAAGGAAAAGTAAACACATTCACTGATCCTTTTTTTTTTTTTTTTTTTCAAATTTATTACATCCAGTGTCTATGAAAATTGGTATTTTGAAGTATCTAAAGAAGTAAATATAAAACAGAAGAAATGAGTGTGCTAATGAAATATAGGCACAATTCTTTGCATGCTTTTCAGCAATCAGTTCTTTTGAATTTATAAAATTAAAATTAATGAAGGCAAAGAAATCAAGCCAAGTAGTGTTAATTATTGTGGGTCAAAATATGCAATTTTTATTCATATGAAGCGACATTTTTCTTAACTAATTAAATTTAAGCTAAACATTTTGCTTTCCACCCAAACGGTCTTCCACATAAGGAAGGAAGATCAAGCACAGGCCTAGAAAGAATTGCTCACTGAGTCCCTTGTATATTCCTTGAGACTTGGGTGGGATTACACAAGGGAGGGAGAGTTTCCACTGTGACTAACATTTATAACCTGGCCCAGTACCACTTTGACTGAGCAAATGAAGTCACCATGTAATAAGGCCTAAAATGCCCTCAGATCATTATTCAGGAAGTGTGTATGGAAGAGTCAGACAAATAGCTAATCCTGAATCATTTCAGTGAATTGCTCAATATGAACTCAATGACTCATCTCCTTTGCTCTTTATGTTCAACTGTATGTGATTGCCTTTGGATAAATTCCTTTCCTCCTTTGATTATGTTACTCTTACTAGTAGTAAAAGTAACCTGCTAGTGTTGCCGCAGATTTCTCCTGTCATTTTTCCTTAGTATAAAACAGTACTTTGAGTACTGTTTGGCAAGAACACCTCGGCTTTAGTGGTTTGGACAGAACATAGATCAGCTCAGTTCTAGGACAACAATGGCCCTAAGAAGAAGCAGGTGACTTGCTGGAGAAGGAAGTCAGAAAAATGTCAGAAGGTCAGTTCAATTCTATATCAATTACAAAAGTAAACAGTAAAATAATCCTTAAAAGGCTTAATTTAGTCAGAACAGACACCTGCAAAAAATACATTTTAGTCTCATTTAAATCTTTAAGGTAGAGTCTAAATAGGATTTGAATAATCAATATTTCTGGTACTGGCTCTCTGAATGGAGACAAACAGCATGATACAATTTACTGTAAACTTAATTAAATTTCCCAGTATCCTGCATTTAAACCTTAGCTAAGCATCCCACATTTCTATTATATATATGCGACTAATGGAAGAGACTATTATTTTGTCTATATCTTGTAACAGTACAGTTCTTTAAAGTGCAGCTTGTTAAATAAGTATTTTCTAGCTGTTTTATCAATAGAAGTTTCTCAGCTATTACAAATAACTAAAAAAGTTGAATAGTCTGAAAGTTGATCAACACTTAAAGGTTTTGAGAGCTGCAGTGTTTCCATTAAGGAAAACACATCTGTAATATTTGAAAAGAGTACACTTCGAAATTATATTTCTACATTTGCAGATAATAAAGCTGTTTTCTCAGTAACTGACAGAAAAAAAAAAAAAAAAAAAAAAAAGTAATGTAATCTTTCAAACAAAACTTGTTGCAACAGAATATAATCTGTTTTGATTCACTCTCCATATCTTGAAATTATGAGCAGTAGGTCAAGTTATCCAAAGTCTAACTCAGGTGCAGGCAAGTAAGGCCAGGTCCCAATTGATGCGCCTGGTCTTTTATTATTATTATATATATATATATATATTTTTTTTTTTTTTTTCTTTCATGTGTGTCTGTGTGTGATGTGATAAAGAGATTTTATGGTACTACAGAATGTTTTATAGAAACTACAGACTACAGAATGGTAATAGTGCTTGAGGTATTGACTTTGCTTCCTCAACAGGTCAGCTTTGGTGTGAAGGTCAGTTCTTTTGTAGCAATTGCTAATCATCTGAACACAATTTTCTCTTTCTGATTTTCCCCAGCTTGTTTCATTCAAGATAAATTCGTATGATATTTGGCTTGGTTCAGGTTATTTCTTCACCTAGGCCACTCATCTGTTTCCAGAAATATTCTGGATGATTTCTGCAGCTTAATAATTAGAAGAAAAGCAGACCTATAAAGAATAGGTTGTAAAATCCTATGTGATACCATAAAAACAGACAGTAGTATGTCTTTCATATTCATAATTTGTTTGCACTTATAAGCAAAAAGGTTAAATATTTTATCTGTTTTGAATTGATGAGTAGTCCGCAAACATTAAATAAAAATTCTGGCTAACTGGCTTAGACAACTGAAACCCAATAAAACTTTTGCCAATAGTTCCATGCACAGTCCAGCTTTGTTGACCAGAGCAGATGAGTGATTAGTAGCCTAAAGAATCCAGCAAAACACAAAGTGCAGCCAGCTGGTAACTGATTTCTGGTTCGTCTACAGTTTCTACTAAGTCCATAGGCTTGTTTTTTAGGGATAATATATTTACACAGCAATGTATCCAAAGAGTATCACTGGTACCTTGTTAGCTTTGATCCAAATAGTGTACTAAAAATCTGTGTTATATACAACAAGTTGTATAGGATATTTACTCTGCTTTATACAAAGGCTGCAATGTGGTTAACCTTAGATAAAGTCTAGCTTTATATAACAGCATAGGTAATGTATGTTATTTACTGTCTTATTGTATAATATAAAAACTCATGCAATCTATAACATATGTCCTTAAATACCTGATAGTTCCTGACTTTTAGGGTGTATCACATTACATTTCCTCCACAGAAAGTCCAGCTGCAGCTAAAGCAACCCTTTATAATATGTCTCGGAGATTTGGCCATAGAGTATTGCTTGGAACAGAAAAAAAATAAATTCTTCAACACTACTAACAGAATGTCTTTTTCTAGTGGTTTTTTTTTTTTTTTTCACAATTTTTTTTCAGCAGTTATATTCTGAACCTCGGTGCCGGTCCATTGTGATGGAGATCAAAAGAGATGGATTTTGTTTCAGCCAAAAGAAAGCCTGGTCATAGAAAGGTAGAGGGGCTAAAAAGTCAAAGTCTATGAAAATCACATAGCTTATGACAAGTGCTGAATTTTCTGCTACTTGCTGTGCAATCTAATCTATGGCATCAGGACAGAGATTTGTCCCTTAGAGTTGCTACTATAAAAGCTACTTGTGCTTTCTTTTTTTAACTTTCTTATGAAAGATTCCTATCTCATTCTTCAGTTATTCAAGACATCAATTCTATATGTAGCTTCCCCAAAAATATCTTTGTGTTTTATCTAATTTAGGGCCAGTTCTATTTTAACATTTTCATAAATAACTTGGACGCAGGGCTCAAATATATACTAAGTAGTTTGTAGATGACACTAAATAAGGAGGAACTATACATTCCTTAGAGGGTAGAGAGACTTGCAGAGCAAAGATGTCTTGATAAATTAGACAACTGGGCAATCACCAACTGCATGAAGTTTAACTGAGAGATTCTGCACCTGGGAAGGATCAACCTTAGCTATATGTACAGACTGGGTGATGACTGGCCAGAGAGCAGCCCTGCAGAAAGGGACCTGGAAGTTCTGGTTGACTGCAAGTTGATTACGAGTCAACAGTATGCCCTGGCAGCCAAAAGGACAACCTGTGTACTGGGTGCATCAAGCACAGCATTGGTAGCCGGACACGGAAAGCGATTGTCCTGCCCTTCTCTGTACCGGTTTGGCCTCACCTCGAGTTCTGTGTGCAGCTTTGTGCAACACAGTATAAATAGCTGTGCTGGTTTTACTCAGCTGGGCAGCTTAGCTCCACCACAACTGCTCTCTCACTCCCCTTACTCAAAAGGAAAAGTGGAGAAAATACAACGAAAAGAGCTCAGGTATTGACGTAAGAACAGGGATATCACTTAACAGCTATCATCACTGGCAAAACAGACTCAGCATAGGGAGATTAATGAAATGTATTACCTATTACTAACAAGCTAGAGCAATGAGAAACTCAAACTAGAAATACCTACTCTCCCCCTAACCCCTCCCCCCAAGCAAGGAATGGAGACTGCGGTCAGTCCTTGACATTTCATCTCCACCACTCCTTCACAGTCACTCTCTGCCCCTGCTCCACATGGGGTCCCTCCCATGGGATGCCATCCTTCTCGAACTGATCCTGTGGGGGTTTTCACAGGCAGCAGCTCTTCAAGAACTGCTCCAACATGGCTCCATACCATGGGGTCCATCCGTCAGAAGCAAACTGCTCCAACATGGGTTCCTCATGGGCAGCAGCTCCCCCCAGACACCCTGCCTCTGCATGGGCTCCTCTCCACAGGCTGCAGCTCTGGCCTGGGGCCTGCTCCAGCAGGGGTTCTCCATGGGGTGCAGCCTCCTCCAGGCCACCTCCACCTGCTCCATCAGAGGCTCCTCCACAGGCTGCAGCATGGAGATCTGCTACATGTGGGACCCATGGGCTGCAAGGGGACAGCCTGCTTCACCAGGGGTCTCTCCACAGGCCACAGCAGAATTTCTGCTGCAGTGCCTGAAGCACCTTCTGCTCTCCTTCTGCACTGACCTTGGTGTCTGCAGGGCTCTTTTTCACTCGTTGCTCTCTCAGTAGCACAGCACGTTTTTTCCCTTTCTTAAATTTGCTCTCCAGGTGTGCAAACAACATCACTTATTGGCTCAGCTATGATCAGTGGCAGGTCCTTTTGGAGCTGGATGAAGCTGGTCCTTATCTAACATGCAGCAGCTTCTGGATTCTTCTCACAGAGGCCACCCCTGCAGTCCTCCGCTACTAAAATCTTGCCATGTTAACCCAATACAGAAGGATATAAAACTATTCAAGAGTGTTCAAAGGAGAGCTGCAAAGATGGTGAAGGGTCTAGAGGGGAAGACATATGAAGAGCAGCTGAGGTCACTTGGTTTGCTCAGTGTAGAGGACACTGAGGGGAGGCCTCACAGAAACCTACAGCTTCATCTCAAGGTGAGCGAAGGGGCAGGTGCTAAGCTCTTCTCTTTGATGACCAGCAATAGGACTTGAGGAAACTGCATGAAGTTGGATCAGGGGAGATTTAAGTTGGATGTTAGGAAAATGTTCTTAACCTTAGGGGTCAGGCACTGGAACAAGCTCCCTAGGGAAGTTATCACAGCATCAAGCCTGCTGAAGTACAAGAAATGTTTGGACAACACTCTCAGAAATACGGTTTGATTTTTGGGTAGTCCAGTGTGGAGTTATGATTCTATCATATGAATAATTTTGGAATACTAATAATTTTGGAATTTTGGAATAACTGCATACAATTTTGATCATTAGCTTTTTATAAGTGTTAGTTATTTGCTAATTTATCTTTTAAAGTAGACTGGCTAGCTCACTTTTGGACAAAACCTGGATGTAGCTCCCAAAGAAGTTCAGTCTCAGTTCTTCTTCTAATAGACTGAAAAATTTATTCCTATTCTCTTAAAAATATTTGTTTGTTTGTCTATTTGTTTTTGCTTTAAAAACATTACCTGGGAAAATGCAATATTGTTTTTCATTATGTGGTTTAAACTAAAATAAACTAAAATCCCTAAATATACATTAAGAATAGAAATGTATAGGAAAAGTGGAATAAATTAGGCTGCTGTTGCCATATGACAAGGTTGTGCCTGTTAGGACATTCACCAAGGGTAAACAAGAGCCTTGTGCCAAGGTATCTGCATGAGTCAACTGAAGAATGAAAAGAATGCAAGCTTGAATGGACCAAAAAGACAAGATTGAAGAAAATTTATGCTTCCGTAGCTTATTTAGAATCATAGAATGGTTGGAAGGGACCCCAAATATCTTATTGTTCCAACCTCCCTGTCATGGGCAGGGACGCCACCCACTAGATCAGGTTGCCTTGTCCAACCTGACCTTGAACACCTCCAGGTATGGGGCGCATCCACAAACTCTGGACAACTTGGTCCAGTGCCTCTGAGAATTTCCTCTTAACCTCTAATTTAAATCTGCCTTCTTTTACTTTAAAACCATTCCCCTGTCATTATCCAATTCAGTGCATTTCAAAGAGTATCTCAACAGCCAAAAACTACAGCTGTTAGTAAAACAGCTTCTCATGCAAGTTGAGAAAGAGCCCATATGATATCAATCAAATTCCTATTTCCTTCAAAGACCAGATAAGCAAACAAAGAAACAAATAGGAGAGTCTTTGATCATATCATGAAATATTATGTATTATAATATGTTTAAATTACCCATATTCAAAATCAATGACTTTCGTGATCTGATGATCATCACTATAGAAGGAGTAAATAGTGAATGCCAATATATAATGTATAAAAAATGGACTTTAATGGATAGAAATACAAACCTCTGTACAACAGAGGAATATAGATGTTTGTAGAAAGCTTATTATATTATGCCTTTGATCTGTCTGGCCACAAACAGTGACCAAAAAGCATAAGTATTATG